>NW_028085691.1:113965-161815 GCF_014824575.4 Sturnira hondurensis | reverse complement strand
TATCTCCGCCCCCAAGGATAGCGTGCCCCACCCCCGTCCCCACCCCCACCTACTTCTCAGCCAATGGCGGGGTGGCTCTTGTGGGGCCTGCTGCAGCCAACTTGCTCTCCCAAGGCCTCCCTGATTTCCAACCCACATTTCAGCTTCTCTGTCCTCCCCCTTCCTAAGTCTGTCCACCGTCTTAGGTCTCTCAGCCTCGGTGCCCCCATGCCGGGATTCTCCTAACACCCTCTCTTACCTTCTGGAACCTTCTTTTAGCCCATGTCAGTCACACTTGCTCACATTCCTAGGATTCAGTCCTTTGCTCTGTCTCATTGGTTCTCCTTCCCTGGACGATCTCATCTGGTCCAGAACCTTCTCCTCAGCCCCAGAGCTTCACTGTGACTGCGCAGCAGACGTGCACCGGGGTCCCTCCAGCGTCCAACCCCCCCCCCCCCCCCCCCCCCNCCCCCCCCCCCCCCCGCCTGCCCAATGTGTTTTCTGGAAGCACCTGCTACAGAGGCCGCACGCCCGCGTCCCCGCACCCCGCGGGAGGTCACCCGGTCTACTCCCTCCCTCACCCACGTCCAGCCCGTTGCCAGAGCTGATGAACCCCCCACGGCCTCCCCTCCTTTCATTCTCAGCCCCGCTCAGCTCCTCGGACTCGCTCCCTCCCCGTTGGGCCCAGGCCCCAAGTGCCCACTTCGTGCCCAGGCCACAGCCTGCGGTCCTCAGGTCCTCCCGCGGCCCAGGTTCCCGGGCTGAGCTCAGCCACCGCCCCGCCGCCCTCCTCCGCGCGCTCTGGGACAGGGCACCCGGTGCCACTCGCGGGTGTGTCCTCAGCCCTGTCCCGGCGTCTGTCCTTTCCCGCCCTCGGCGACCGACCTACCCCGCGCGGTCAAAGCCGTCGACCCCGCGTCGCAGTCCCAGCACGGACACTACTGGGGGCGGGAGGTTTACTGTCACAACCCGCATTCGCGCCGAGACCCCGCACCCGGCCCGGAGTGAGCAAAGCAGCGCCAAAGGCCCAGCTTCCCCTGCCCCGCACTGAGAGCTGCCTGGGCCGAGCAGCGCCTCCCCTGGACTCTAACACCAGGGGCCCCCGCCCGGGGCCTGAGGGCGCTGACCCCGTTCCCCGCGGGCCTGGTGCCCGGACTGGTCAGCCCTGCCCCGTGTCTGTGGAGCTGCGCCCAGTCTCTGACCGGCGTTTGGTGAGCGGAGTGCGCCTTGCACTCAGTGTGCGCGGTTCAGGCTCTCTGTCCTCAAGCTCCCACCTCGGGGCTGGGTTTCTAATCACCTTCTCTTCCAACAGCGAGTTAGGGGACCACAGGCAGGTCCCAGGAACTCTCTAGGTCTCCGGGTTACTCCTGTGAATGCAGGGTATTAACTGAAGTCCTGTCTACCGATGAATAAGAAAGACCTCTTACTTAGTGAGTAAATAAACAGACGCGTGCATAAAGATATACATTGTGACTCAGTGCCAAAGGGCCGCTCAGTGACCTTTAGAGATGTATTGTCTTACTGAGGAGAGAGCATGGGGTCTTCCCAGGAGGGGGTGTTCCATGTGGGGTCTCAGGGAGGAGCAGAATCTCACTGGGGAGAGGCCTGAGCAGAGGCCCAGCTGGGAGAGAGGAGCTGGGAATGGAGGGTGTTCTCTCTGACTCCCTTCCCTCCACTGTCATCCTGGGACAGTCTGGGCTCACATGTCACCTCCTCCAGGAAGCTTCCTTGTATTTCTTCTCCTTTTCCACAGTTAGGTCTCTCTCTTCCCTGCCAATGTCACATCTTGAATATACCTCCATTTGGTTGTGCTGCATTGCTAGAAATGTGGACATAATGTCTTGAAGCTTCCTAAAAGCTTGGTGTAAGAAAGCTTCCTAGGTCTCAAGTTAATGCATCTCCTCTTTTCAAGCACAACTGTGGGGAGACCTAACTCAGAAGGAGTGGAGTGTCCCCTGATCAGTGAAAATCATCACAGCCTCGAGACCGATGGGGGTGGATGCCGTGTTCCCAGAGGCATTAATGATGTAATTTTCATTTTTAATTTTATTATTATTATTTTTAATGATGTAATTTTTAATATAAACATGTGGCAGCCTCTACCTGCTGCTCTTGGCAGGGAGTGTGTCTGCACAGAGGGGACGGTGACCTGGCACACGGCTGTTCCCTTTGTCCGGGTCCCTGGGGGCCTCTCTGTTCTTGGTCCCGTCTGGGAATCTGGGAGGTGACAGCATTTTGTCTGTTTCGTCCTCTCCAAGTTCACTTCTCCAGGCAAATACCCACTGTCTTCTGTTTTCACTGAGTGCTTTCACCACGGTGCTTAGTGAGTGTTCGTGCATTAGGAAGTGAATGAACCAACATAAAATGAACTACGTGCTTGGAACATGAGAGGCAACTCTAAAGTTTACGAAATGTGTATTTTAAATAGCCATCTTTTATCTCATAAAAAGAACATCTCAAATCTAAACACCAGAGCTAATGTGTCACACAACTGTTGAGACATCATTTAATTACAGGTGTGTTGGCTGCAAATGCTTTTAAATGGGATGCTCACCTGTCTTTCACCCCATCAGGGGGCACCTGGGAAAGGGTGAGCCAACCAGGAGAACTAAAGTCCAGATGAGGCTGCCCTAAATGTTGGGCGGCCTCCCTGAGCCTAGAAGAAAGGATGGAGGTGTTCCCGGGAAGGGGCGGGCCCACTGCGGGGTGCCTCAGGATGGCCTGTAGTGTGTGGGTTCCTTACTTTGTGTAGGAAAGATTTCACAACACGAGTCCAGTGATTTTGAGAGCACCTTCAATAAGGCTGGGGACAGTGACACTAAGGACGGACTTGAGGTAACAGAACTAACAGGAGAGAGCCAGGGCGGGCTGCTTTGGCTCACCGGAAGTCAGAGAAAAAGGGGGCCTTGGGAGCAGGATCAGGGGTGAGTACCAGTTGAGCTGCTGCTGTTCACTGCTGCCCTGGCTGCAAGTCTCCTGGGGACCCTGAGAGTTTGAGAGGAAGTAAGAGGCTCCTGCAGGGGGAGGGGCAGGAGCTCAGGCTGAGTCTCTGTCCTGAGGGCTTGTTGTGTTTGTTCTGCAGGTGAGAACCTAGGGGCTGGTTTCAGCAGAGTGTTCATCACCTTCCCAGATGCCTTGCTAAGGTGCTGCTGCACCAGAATGAGCGCATGGGGGGTTGGGGGTATTCTCTGGTCTGCTTTACTCTAATTGTACTTACATCCTGGTCTGTTGGGCTTTTAGTGGGGTTTTGTTGTTCGGTCCCCTGACTTCATCTGTCCTTGGGTTTAGCTGGCACAAAAGACACTAACTGGGTCTCTGTTCTCCATGTTCCCAGACCAGGGAGATTTAAGCCGCGCAGTCCCTGGTTAGGGAGGGGAGGTATGAGCTGTTCACTATGAAGTGTCCCTGGTTACGAGCGGCAAGTTTTTGCAACTCACCAGCTGGCTGGAAGTTGCTCCAAGTGTTTGGCCTTGTCTCATTTCCTTGTCTGTTTCCCCATCCACTTGCCCAGGAATCTCCTAGCTTCTTACTTTCCTGTCACAGAGGTTCAAGGAGCAACAAGAGGGCTCTCTGAGGGTGACCTGCCTGCTGGCACTGTCACCCTAGAGATGGCCAGAATAACTCTGGTTCCTCTGTCCCACCACCTGCTCACTGGAATCTGCTCAGCTGGTGGCAGAGGACGGGGGGTGGGGATACCCTGTAGGGCCACCACAAAAGTTTTTTGTCTATAGGGTCATTGTTGAGGCAAGATCCCTCTTCTTGGCTCGGATGTCTGACCTGCCTCCACTCCCAGTGCCTGGTGCCCCAGGACCCTGAGCCCAGGGGCCCTTTTCCGTCCTTTTCCTCCNCTGTCCCACCACCTGCTCACTGGAATCTGCTCAGCTGGTGGCAGAGGACGGGGGGTGGGGATACCCTGTAGGGCCACCACAAAAGTTTTTTGTCTATAGGGTCATTGTTGAGGCAAGATCCCTCTTCTTGGCTCAGATGTCTGACCTGCCTCCACTCCCAGTGCCTGGTGCCCCAGGACCCTGAGCCCGCGGGGCCCTTTTCCGTCCTTTTCCTCCCCACCCCACTGGTCCTGTTCAAACGAATTTCCGTAATTTTAACCAGTTTGTCCCTGTTTATCCTCCACATTTAACAGTCAGGGGACATTTGTTAGTTTAGAAAAACAAATTTGAAGTTTTGGAGGTAATATTTATTTTTTTATTCAAGAGGCTCAAGTGTCAGCTCTAATGGTAGGTTGCTCAAAAAGTTCATGTAGATTTTTCCATATGGAGGCTCTAGTTAAGTGTAGTTGTATTTAACTTCATTCACAACAATTTTGTTAGATTGCACTGTGAGAGCTGTCGTAGTGTGCAATAGATAAAACTTATCCGAATCTGTGGATGTTTGTGCAGCCAGTTTAATATTGCAGATGGAAGTAAATATACAACATTTTTGCTGTACTATGGTTTATTATTCCAAAAAGGGTAAAAGCTCAACTGAAATGCAAAAAAAGATTTGTGCAGTGTGTGGCGAAGGTGTTGTGACTGATCGAACAACTCCAAAGTGGTTTGTAAACTTTCTTGGTACTATCAACATTTTGGCCAAATAATTCTCTGCTGTGGGCTGTCCTGTGCATTCAGGGTGTTTGGCAGCACCCCTGGCCTCTGCCCACTAAAAGCCAATAGCAGGAGTTAGCCGACATACTCAAAATATCCAAATCAAAAAAGTTATTGGTGAAAAATATGTCTTTTATTTTATGGAAAAAGCCAAGTGGGCTTTTGGCCAACCCAATAAGTAGCAATGATCTGAGCAGGAAGAACCTATGGGAAAGGTTCTTTTCCAGAAATGGAAAAGTTTTCATTTCCTGAAATGTACACCAGTGACAACCTACTTACCCTGAAGGATTGACTATGAGAACTGGACAAGTGAACACGTGTAAAGTGTGGAGCCTGTGTCAGCCCCCTCCCCCTCCCATGTGTGATCAGGGTCATATGTGCACAGTTCTTACAGAGCCCAAATGAGAGACAGACCCGTGCAGCCCATGCTAGCTGTGGGAAACATCAAGAGGAGATGCCATTGGACCAGGCCTTAAGTTTTGAAAGGATTTTTTTCACTGTCTACTGGATAAATCTTCCCACCTTCCGCTCTCCCTGGTGGTTTTATTTACTTGGGAGACAAGGGGGACAAAAGAGTAGGTACACAGAAACTTAAGTCCACATCATCTTCTGCAGCTGGGTGGCATGACAGGGAGGACTGGGGACTGTGGCTGGAGGCTCTGGGGCAGTGAGTGTGGGGAAGGGGGGGGCCCAGTCAGGAAGCTCATGTGAAGTGTCAGAGCTGAAAGGATGTCACTTCCATGAGTCTGGTTTCTTCAAGCAGGTGTGCTGCCTCACCTCCTGCTCACTGGGGTTGCCCCCTTCCTTACACCGAAGCCCCCCTCCCAGGCCTCTCCCCTTCTGCCCTGTTTCAGGCTGGGTGTAGAACTGAAAGGGACGAAGAGGCATGGGAGCATCGCCCTGCCCCCTCCCCCCACATCCTCCCATGACTCCGACTCCCCCACCAGCAGGTGCCCATGGAAACTGTTCGGGGTCGGGAGCTCTGCTAACCTGCCCTCACCCTCCCACACACTCGTACATTCTCATCTCATTCCCACGAATCTCAGGACACCCACTGCCCCTCCATTCCACCTCATGCTGCCTTCGCTCTCTGTTTCCCCTTGTCTGGGTTTCCTTGACAGCTGCCACCTCTGCCCATTGTCCCACAGAACAGCTTTTCTTCTGGGATCCTGGCACCGCCTCCCTCGCCCCCTGCTGGACATTATCCAGTGTCACTCAGCACTGCTCCTGCTTCCTCTTCTCCCAGCCTGATCCCCTCTGGTTCCTGGGCTTCTGGAGGCACAGGCTGCACAACGGAGCTGCCCTGCTGGTTTGTTCCCAACCCCTGAGTGTGACTAACAGTGACAAGGTCTCCCTCCCATCTCAGCACAGGGTCCCAGCAGAGTAGGAGTGGGGTCTCCGATGTGAAGGGCTATTCTCAGCAGACTCAGACACTGTCACCCTGGAAGTTAAGGAAGCAAGATGAAGACAGTCTCTCCCAGGTGTATCCTAGATGAAGGTGTGGAGGATCTAAAAGGGAAAGACCCATGAACGTGAAGGTAGAAATTAGTGGAAGACTAAGAACACCTTGTTTATAGCCCTTCCTCTCATAGTATCGGGTGTACATTTGAACTAGGAAGTTAAGAATCCTCCTGAGCAATAAACATAGGACCCAGGAGCCATCACATTAAATCAGCCACAGGGAGGCAGCACAGAGAGGAGGTCTTTCCCCTAGTCACTCAGTCCTTGACCTTCTTCGTCCCTACACATTCTCGTTTCATTCTTCCTACAAATCTCAGTCCATCCTAACACTCTTAAAAGGTGCAGGGAAAGCCCTGCTAGGAAGAAAAATTATAGTTACAAATGCGTATTTTAAAAAAGAAGAAAGACATCAAGGCAGTCATTTACTTTACAACTTCAGGAACTAGCAAGAGGCAAACTAACCCAAAGCCAGTAGATGAAAGCAAATAGTAAAGATTAGCCCAGAGTAAATAAAACAGAGAATAGAAAACAACAGTGAAAAGAAACAGAACCAAACACTGGTTCTTTGGAAAGTTTAACAACATTGAGAAACCATTGTGTTTCTCAACACAAAAAATGAGAGTAGATCAGGTTAGTAAACTCAGAAGTGAGGAGGGGACACCACTGCTGATTCCATAGAAAGAGAAGAGAGTCCTGAGAACAACTGCATAACCAACAACTTGATTGACCATGATGGAACGGACAAACTCCTAGAAACACAGAACCTATCGGGACTGTATCAACAAGAAATAGAAAGTCTCAGTAGACCTGTGACCAGTAAGGAGATGAATCAGTAATCAAAAACCTCCTAATGAAGAAAAACTCTGGAGATGATGTCTTTGCTGCTGAATTCTACTAAGTATTAAAGAACTAATGTCAATTCTTCTCAAATTCCAGCAAAGAACTGGAGAGGACAGAGCACGTCTTAACTCAGCCTATGAAGTTGGCACTGCCCTGATACCAAACCCAGACAAAGACACTGCAAGAATGAGATCAATATCCCTTATAAACATTGATGCAAAACCAACAGAATATTAGCAAACTGAATCTAGCAGCATGTTAAAAGTATTATATATACTACAACTGATCAAGGTTAAATACCACATTAACAGAATAAAGGGGAAAACCCAAATTATCATCTCAACAGATGAAGAAAAAGCATTTGACAACATCCAACACTCTTTTGTGATTAAAAAAAACAAAACACTAAACAAATTAGGAGTAGAAGGAAACTACCTTAACATAATAAAAGCCATATATGAAAAATCCACAGCTGACATCGTACTTAGTAGTGAAAGACAGAGCTTTCCCTGTCATTTCAGGAAGATGAAGATGCCTGCTTTTGCCACTTCTGTTCAAAATAGTATTGGAAATTCTAGCCAGAGCGATTAGGCAAGAAAAAGAAACAAAAGGCATCTAAATTGTGAATGAAAAAGTAAAATGATCTCTGTTCACGTGACACAGTCTTGTCAGCAGAAAACTATAAATATCTACCAAAAAAGGTTAGAATGAATAAGTGAATTCAGCAAAGTAGCCAGATACACAATCAACACAAAAAATCAGCTGTCTTTCTACCCATTCATAATAAACCACCCAAAAGGAAATTAAGGAAACAGTTGCATATAGGATAGTATCAAAAAGCATAAAACAATTAAGAATTAACTTAACCAGGACTTCCGCCAAGATGGAGGCATAGGTGGAAACACTGTGCCTTCTTCCACAACCAAGTTTGTATACAACAAAAGTTTTGGAGAACTAAGACACACCCAGAGACCAGAAAACCGAATTATACGGAAGTCCGACAGCTATGAACCATTCAACGGGGATGGTAAGAGAGGCAGAGCCAGCAGCGGAGCTGGGTCGGGAAGGACAGACCGGACCTAGTCAGGTGCAGGGCATACTGACCAAAGTCGCACATTCACGCGCAGTGAGATGGACCACGCAGGCCCCAGGGGGCGAACCCAGTAGTGGAGGGCTGACAGCGGCGGCACACTCGCGTGCAGTGGAGCGGGGCGCGTGGCCCTGGTGATGGTGGTGGCTGCGGTGCTGGTGGGGGTCGCGGAGGCGGGCGCCGGAGGGAAGCCATTGTCCCTCTTTGACCCCGCCCCACATACAACGTCCCAACCCAGAGACTGAGTTGCCCTGCTCTGGTGAAAACCTAGGGCTCCATTCCTGCTACTTAACAGGCACGAACAGCCCAAAAGATGGTGCAAGAGCTCAAAGTCCCAGAGCCCATAACTCTAAGCGACCAACAGATTGCCAGGCTCTCAGAAGCCCAATTTAAAACACTATTTATCAGGATGCTCACAGAATTGGTAGAGTACAGTCACAAATTAGAGGAACTTAGTCACAAATTAGAGGAACATATGAAGGCTAAACTAATTGAAATGAAGGGAGATGTCCAGGAAACCAATAGCGATGGAAAGGAAAATAGGACTCAAATCAAGGGAGTGGACCAGAAGGAAGAACGAAACATCCAACCAGAAAATAGTAAAGAAACAAGAATTCAAAAAAATGAGGAGAGGCTTAGGAACCTCCAGGACATCTTTAAACGTTCCAACATCCGGATTATAGGGGTACCAGAAGGGGGAAAGAAACAGCCACGAGTGGGAAATGTATTTGAACAAATAATAAAGGAGAACTTCTCCAATCTGGCAAAGGAAATAGACTTCCAGGAAATCCAGGAAGCTCAGAGAGTGCCAAAGAAGTTGGACCCAAGAAGAAACACACCAAGGCACATCATAATTACATTAGCCAAGACTAAAATGAAGGAGAGAATCCTAGATGCATCAAGGGATAAGGGGACAGTCACCTACAAAGGAGTACCCATCAGACTGTCAGTGGATTTCTCAAAAGAGACCTTACAGGCAAGAAGGGGCTGGAAAGAAGTATTCCAAGTCATGAAATCCAAAGACCTAAAGCCAAGATTGCTTTATCCAGCAAAACTTTCATTTAGAATGGAAGGACAGATAAAGTGCTTCTCAGACAAGGTCAAGTTCAAGGAGTTCCTCATCACCTCATCCCCTTATTATATGAAATGCTAAAGGGACTTATATAAGAAAAAGAAGATGAAAAATATTAACAGTGAAAGGACAGCAAACACACAGTTATTAACAACCACACCTAAAACAAAAGCAAACCAAGAGGACAGCTAGATCAGGAGTGGAACCATAGAAATGAAGAACACATGGAGGGTTAGAAACAGGGGGGTGGGAGGGGGAGAAGGGGGGAGAAGGCACAGAAAATAGCATAGATGGTAGGCAAAAAACAGATAGGGGGGAGGGCGAGAATAGTGGGGGAAATATAGAATCCAAAGAACTTGAGACACGTGGTTATAAACTAAGGGGGGGAGAATGGTGGGGGAGGGAGGTTGTGGGTGGAGGGGATTGAAGGGGGGAAATAGAACAACTGTAATGGTATAACCAATAAAATATATTTTTAAAAAACCAAAAAAAACCAATTAAAACTCAAAGATTTAAATGTGAAGATGAAACCTAGAATACTATTAGGAGAAAACACAGAAAAAAGTTACATGATGTTGAACTTGGCAGTGACTTTTTTATATGACACCAGTGCACAGGTAAGAAAGAAGTGAAATAAGAATTGCATTTCATTAAAATTTAGAAAAAACTTTTGTTTATCAAAGGAATACCAATTGAACTCTCCAAATGAGAAAAATATTTTAAAATCATATATCTGAGAGGAGATTGATATCCAGAATGTACAGGGAACTCCTACAACTCAACAATAAGAAAAACGATCTAATTAAATGATGGAGCCAAGGACTCCAACAGTCACTTCTCCAAAGAAGATGCACAAACGTTCAGTAAGGGCGGGATCAGATGCTCAGCGTCACTGATCACTCAGGAAAGACCCACCAAAACCACTGTACTGCACCAGCACCGCACCCCCAGGGGCTGACTGCTGCCCAAGAGCAGAGAACACGGGTTGGGGTGGGCAGTGAGACACAGGAACTTGGCCTTTCCCAAAAAAGACGTGAATTTTTTTCCAAAACTGTGTATTTTAAATGGGAAGAGCTACATTTGTACCTTTAAATGACCAATTTAGGGGCTTTCCTACCACCGTTTCAAATAGTTGCTCCAGAGTGTGATGAGACCGGTTATATATTTTCTTAAGACCTACTTTTAATGTGCAAATCTCGAATTATCTACTACAGATACAAAGGAGGGGAGATTTTAGTTTGAACGTTTTCCGTTTCTTCCCAGGAGACAGAGGTTTAAGCTCTGAGATTCAGAGTCCCTGTGCTGCAGTCCACACCTGTGGGTCGGCTCCGGAACTGCCCACCTGCACTGCTAACCCCTTCACTTTCCCACCCAGCTTCCCAAACCCCGCCCCTCTCACCCGGTCAGTCTGTTCTCTGCGTCTGTGAGTCTGTTTCATTTGTTTTGTTCACTAGATTGCACAGATAAGTGAAATCATCTGGTGTTTGTCTTCCTCTGCCTGACTTACATCCCTTAGCACAGTACCCTCTTTGGCCGCTCACGTTCTCACTAAAGATTTCATTCTTTGTATGGATGAGCAACATTCCATTGCACATGCGCCACTGCTCTTTGTCCCCTCACCTGTGGATGGGCCTGGGGCTGCCTCCATGTCTGGCTACGGTGAGCAATGCAGCCGTGAACACAGGGTGCAGATACTCTTTCGAATTCCTGTTTGGGTTCCTTCAGATGTATTCCCGGAAGTGGAGTCGCTGGGTCACAAGGCGGTTCCATCTTTAGTTTTCTAGGACCCTCCACACTGTTTTCCACAGGGACTGTGCCAGTCTCCATTCCCACCACCAGTGCAAGAGCTTTGTCTTTTCTCCACATCCTGGCCGGCCCTTCATTGTTTTATCATGACAGCCATTCTGTCAGGTGTGAGCTGATATCATCGAGGGTTGAATTTGCATGTCTCTGTTGATTACTGTCAAATGCTCTGCCGCAGCCCGCTGCAGCAGACGTGATCACGAAGTGAGGCGAGGGACTAAAATAATGGAGAGGACCATAGCTCTGCTGGCATATGGCAACTTTATTCAAGCAACAGCTGTCTTAAATACAAACTGTTAATGCCTAAAGCAAGACTGCAGGGAACTAGAAACAATATTGTTTTTCAAAGTTAGTGCACTCCCTTAAGCTACCAAGGGCAAGAAGTTCTCATAACCATCTGGGAACATGACACCTGCGCCAGAGCCTTGTTGTGTCCTTCAAGGCTGGGAACTAAAAGGTTAGGAAAGTGTCAAGGTACCCGCCGGCTCCAGGGACCAGAAACCAAGTTCGTCCACCATTTTCACAGTGGAGAACTCTGTCCTTGGCCCCCTTAAGGCCTGGCGGACCCCCACAATGCTCAATGTCAATAATCTGTTTTCATTTATCTCTTCATTTATCTCTGTTTATCTCTTCATTTATCTCTGTTATCATTTATCTCTTGGCCATCTGCACGTCCTCTTTGGAGAACTGCCTATTCATATCCTTTACCCCTTTTAAAACTGGATTGTTAGTCTTCTTTTGCAAAAAATATATTGTATTGACTATGACATTACAGTTGTCCCATTCCCCCCCTTCATTCCCCTCCCCCCTGCACACCCACTTCCCCACCATTCCCTCCTTAGTTTATGTCCTTATGTCACAAGTTCTTTAGATTCTATATTTCCCATACTATTCTTGCCCTTCCCCCTGTCTATTTTCTACCTACTGTCTATACTACTTATTCTCTGTACCTTCTCCCCCAGTTCTCCTCCTCCCACTCCCTGTTGCTAATCCTCCATGTGATCTCCATTTCTATAATTCTGCTCCTGATCTAGCTGTTCTCTTAGTTTGCTTTTGTTTTAGGTGTGGTTGTTAGTATCTGTGAGTTTGCTGTCCTTTCACTGTTCATAGTTTTTATTTTCTTTTTCTTAGATAAGTCCCTTTAACATTTCATATAATAAGGGCTTGGTGATGATGAACTCCTTGAATTTGATCTTATCTGAGAAGCAATTTATCTGCCCTTCCATTCTGAATGAAAGCTTTGCTAGATAGAGCAATCTTGGCTTTAGGTCTTTGGATTTCATGACTTGGAATACCTCTTTCCAGCCCCTTCTTGCCTGTAAGGTCTCTTTTGAGAAATCAGCTGACAGTCTGATGGGAACTCCTTTGTAGGTGACTGTCCCCTTATGTCTTGCTGCTTCTAGAATTCTTGCCTTCATTTTAATCTTGGCTAATGTGATTATGATGGGCCTTGGTGTGTTTCTTCTTGGGTTCAACTTCTTTGGGACTCTCTGAGCTTCCTGGATTTCCTGGAAGTCTATTTCCTTTGCCAGATTGGGGAAGTTCTCCTTTATTATTTGTTCAAATACGTTTTCTACTTGTCGCTCTCCCTCTTCCCCTTCTGGTACCCCTATAATTCAGATGTTGGAATGTTTAAAGATGTCCTGGAGGTTCCTAAGCCTCTCCTCATTTTTTGAATTCTTATCTCTTCCTTCTTTTCTGCTTGGTCATTTTTTTCTTCCTTCTGGTCCACTCCATTGATCTGAGTCCCAGTTTCCTTCCCACCACTATTGGTTTCCTGTTCATTTTCCTTCATTTCACTTAGCTTAGCCTTCATTTGTTCATCTAATTTGTGACTAAAATCAACCAGTTCTGTGAGCATCCTGATCACCAGTATTTTGAACTGTGCATCAGATAAGTTGCCTATCTCTTGTTTGCTTAGGAGTATTGGCTCTGGGGCTTTGAGCTGTTCTTCTTGAGCCATAATGTTTTGGTCCGTTTGTGCCTGTTATGTATGAGGGGTGGAGTCTTAGGTGTTCACCAGGGTGGGGCAACCCAGTCCCTGAATTGTGTCGTTGTATGTGGGGGCAGGGTCAGAGAGGGGCAATGGCGTTTGTTCTGCTCTCTCTTGGGTTTTGGTCATTTCTGCTGCTTCCCGCAAGCAAACTGGGCCTCCCCTGGTGCCGGCTCCCAGGTGCGTGGGCCTGTGCACCCTCCAGGACCCTGTGAGTCTCTTCAACAAACTCTATGTGAGCCTGGGAGCCTCCCCTGGCACCCACATCCCTCAAAAGTTTTTCCAATTGGTGCTTTTGGGATATATTTCCTGTCACTGGGGCCCTGGGTTGCATGGTCTGTCTCATTGCTCGCTCCTTTGCCTGGTTTATCTGCATGTGAATGTGTAACTGTGGTCAGCCAGCCGCCTGCACCCTCACTGGGTCTACCCATTGCCACCCTGTACCTGGAATCTGCCAACTGCCACCTGCGCTCCTGGGTCGGGCTGGTCATGTTTTCCTACGGGACCCCACTCCGCCACCCACTGACTCTGCCCCTCTCACCATTCAAGCTGATGGGTTTGTTGTTGTTGGACTTCCATATAGTTTAATTTTCTGTCTGGTTTGATTGCATTTTTGTTACTAAAACTTTGTTGTCTTTAAACTTGGTTGTGCGAGGAGGCACAGTGTTTCCACCTACACCTCCATCTTGGCTGGAGGTTGGATTGTTAGTCTTCTGGGTGTTGAATGTACAAACTCATTATATATTTTGAAAATTAATCTCTTATCAGATGTCTCCTTAGCAAATATTTGCTCCCATACAGTGAGTTCCCTTTTCATTTTGTTGATGGTTTCTTGTGCTGTGAAAATTTTTAGTTTGATGAACTAAAAATAAACAATGGTCTATTTTTTCCCTTGCTTCACTTGCCCTAGGAATCATCAGTAAAAAATTGCTATGAGAGATATCTGAGATTTTACTGCCTATGTTTTTTTACCTTAGATTTTTATGGTTTGGTTACTTACATTTAAGTCTTTTATCCATTTTGAGTTCATTCTTGTGTATGGTGTAAATTGGTGGTCTACTTCATTATTTTTTTAGTATGGACCTGTCCAATTTTCCCAACATCACTTATGAAAGAACCTGTCTTCACTTCATTGTGTTCTCTTGTGCCTTTTGTCAAATATTGATTGACTGTATAGGCATTGGTTCATTTCTGGGTTTTTATTTCTGGGATTTTATTTATGTAAAAATATATTTTATTCATTATGCTACTAAAGTTGTCCCATTTTTCCACCCTTTATTCCCCTCCATCCAGCATACACCCTCCCACCTGCATTAGCTCCCGGCTGAGTTCATGTCCATGGGTTGTACATATAAGTTCTTTGGCTTCTACACTGCCTATAGTATTTTTAACCTCCCCCTGTCTATTTTGTACCTACCATTTATGCCACTTATTCCCTGTACCTTTTCCCCTGTTCCTACTTTCCCCTTTGATAACCCTTCATGTGATCTCCATTTCTGTGATTCTGTATCTATTCTAGTTGTTTGCTTAGTTTGCTTTTTTCCCCTTTGTTGTTTTCTTTAAATTTAGATTCAGTTGTTGATAGTTTTGAGTTTTTTGTCATTTTACTGTTCATATTTTTTCTCTTCTTCTTCTTAGATAAGTCCCTTGATCATTTCATATAATAAGGGTTTGGTAATGATGAACTCCTTTAACTTGACCTTATCTGGGAAGCACTTTCTTTGCCCTTCCATTCTAAATGATGGCTTTGCTGGATAGAGTAATCTTGGATGTAGGTCCTTTCATGACTTCAACTACTTCTTTCCAGGCCCTCTTCCCTGTAAGGTTTCTTTTGAAAAAATCAACTGATGGTCTATGGGCACTCCTTTGTAGATAACTGTATCGTTTTCTCTTGCAGCTTTTAAGAGTCTCTCCTTATCTTTAACCTTGGCTAATGTAATTATCATGTGCCTTGGTGTGTGCTTCCTTGGGTCCAAGTTTTTGGGGGGGACTTTCTGAGCTTCCTGGACTTCCTAGAAGTCTATTTCCTTGGCCAGATTGGGAAAGTTTTCCTCCAGTATTTGTTTAAATAAATTTTCAATTCTTGCTCTTCCTCTTCTCCTTCTTATGCCCCTATGATTTGGATGTTGGAACATTTAAAGTTGTCCCCGAGTTTCCTAAGCTTCTCCTCATTTCTTTGAATTCCTTTTTCTTCATTCTGTTCTGGTTGAATGTTCATTTCTTCTTTCAGGTCCAAACCATTGATTTGAGTCCCAGTCTCCTTCCCTTCACTGTTGACTCCCTGTACATTTTCCTTTATTTCACTTTTCATAGCCTTCACTTTTTCCTCTATTTTGTGACCCTATCAGCCATTTTTGTGAGCATCCTGATTACCAGTGTTTTGAACTGGGCGTGTGATAGGTTGTCTATCTCTTCATCATTTAGTTGTATTTTTCCCAGAGCTTTGATCTGTTATTTTATTTTGTAGGGGTCTTTTGGGGAGGGGGGTCTAAGTGTGCCTTTTACATAGCAAGTGGTGGAGTCTTAGATATTCATGGGGGCTGAGGGGCGGCAACTGAAGTCACTGCATTGTGGTGCTGTATGTGTGGAGGGGTCCAAGGGAGAAAAATGCCACTTGCTCAGCTCTCAGCCAGCTTTCAGTCACTTTCTCTGCTACTCACAAGCCAATTGGGCCCTTCTGGTGCTGATTCCTGGGCGGGTGGGTTTGTGTATGTTATAGAACCTGTGGCTCTCTCCAAAAAACTCTCGTGTGAGGCCAGGAGTTTCTTCCATCCCTGCAACCCCCACAGTTTTTTCAGTTGGAAGTTTCGAGGCTTTATTTACCCAGTTGGGACTGTGGATTGCATGACCTGTCTTGCTCCTCAGTTGTTCCTCCCAGTCTACCCTCATGTGAGTGTGGGACTGTTAGGAACCATCCTGCCTGATTTCAGAGGCTGTAACTCGGTCAACAGGTGAAAAGGCCCCATGGCTAGGGAACCTTGGGACCATAAGCCACTAGAGAGATCAAACTTATCCTCCTGACAGAGGTGCAGCCTCTGCCTCCTTTACTTCACACTGCATGGCCCCTGGAGGATGGCTGGATAGTCAATGATGGGTAAGATTCCTCAAGAAAGGAACAGCCTAAGACAGCCATAGTCATGAAGTGACCCTCAAGGAAGGACTTAGGGGATTGTGGAGAAGGGACCAGAAGCCCTTGCCCCTCAGCTTTATCATATCCTGAGTCCTCATACTATCTGTAAAAAGTCCTAATCTCTTGTCTGCCTTGCATCCCCCACCTGACTCAGGCCTGAAGCAATGCCAGAGCAGGGTGCAGGACTGTGCCTGAGCCAGCAGTTCCCGATGGGAATGGGGTGCGATCAGGCCTAAGAAAGGATGCACAAAGTCCTGTGAAACCTGCTTGGCTAAGAATGCCCTCCGTTCAAATATTAAGGGTCCCAGCACAAAATAAGTTTTTTTTCCCCAAGGTTTTACAGCCGATCGGCATCACCCTGTCTACCAGACCCTGACTCAAAAGGAGCCCTGTGACCTCAGAAATGTTATCTGTAAAACAAACCTCCTTTCTTTAATATGCATCCCTATGAAAGCTAAACTCAATAAAAGTCCATTGAGAAAGAGGCTAAAACACCTTTCTCCTCTGAGAGACTGGTCAGCCTTCCTCCCCAAGCAGATCATGTCTTGGTCGAATTGTTCTCATCCACAGCGGCCAGGGCAGCTCTGCTAGACAAAGCTCCCCAGTATAAGACTGCCTGCTATGCTTGTCACTGTGTTGCTACAAGTCCTTTCTGACCGGCTTCCCATCTCCACCCCTACTACCAATAATGGTCTCCATGAATGTATCTTCTTTAACTCCTTGGATGTTTGACTTCCATACAGTTCAATTTTCTGGCAGTTGTGGTAGGTGTTTGTTTTTAAATCTGTGGTTATCCTTCTTTTGGTTGTGTGAGGAGGCACAGTGCATCGACCTACACCACCATCTTGGCCAGAAGTCTGTTTTATCTTTTCTTTTCTTTTTGGTTCCATATACATTTTGGAAATATTTGTTCTAGATCTGTGAAATATGCTATTGGTATTTTAATTAAAGTTTATTGAATCTATACATTGCTTTTGAGAATGTAGACATTTAAAAACATTACATTGTATTCATTATGCTATTACAGTAGTCCTCATTTTCTCCTTTTTTCCCCCTCCACCCAGTACTCCCCCCCCACCACACACACACACACGCCCTCAGACAATCCCCACACAAGTGTTTATGTCCATGGGTCATGCTTTTAAGTTCTTTGGCTACTGCATTTTCTATACTGTACTTTACATCCCATGGCTATTCCGTAACTACCTATTTGTACTTCTTAATCCCCTCACCTCTTCAGCCTTTCCTCCACATGGCAACCATCACAACACTCTCCATATCCATGATTCTGTCTCTGTTCTTCTTACTCAGTTTGGTTTTTAAATTCAATTGCTGATAGATATGTATTTTTGCCATTTTATTGTTCATAGTATCGATCTTCTTATTTTTCTTTAAAAAGTCTCTTTATCATTTCACATAATAATGGTTTGGAGATGATGAACTCCTCCAGTTTTTTTCTTCTCTGGGAAGCTCTCTCACTGCCCTTTGACTGTAAATGACAACTTTGCTGGGTGGAGCAATCTTGGCTGTAGGTCCCTGCTTTTCATGACTTTGAATATTTCTCCCAGTTCCTTCTAGTCAGCAATTTTTTTGAGAAATTACCTGAAAGTCTTTTTTTAATATTAAAATCTTATTTATTTATTTTTAGAGATGGGAAGAGAGGGAGAAAAAGAGGGAGAGAAACATCAATGTGTAGTTGCCTCTCACACACCCTTTACTGGGGACTTGGCCAGAGCTGACAGTCTTATGGGAACTTCTGTGTAGGTAATTAATTGCTTTTGTTTTGCTGCTTTTAAGATTCTCTCTTTGTCTTTGACCTTTCGCAATTAATTTGATGTGACTTAGAGTGGGTCTCTATCCAGGCTTTTGTTTCCAACTCTGTGCTTCCTGTTCTTGCATGTCTATTTCTTTTGCCAAATTAGGGAAGTTTTCATTCATTATTTTTTCAAATAGATTCCCAAATTCTTGCTCTTTCTCTTCTTCTTCTGGCACACCTATGATGCAAATGTTGGACCTCTTGAAATTGTGCCAGACACTGCTTACAGCCCCCTCACTTGTTTGGAGTCTTTTTTATTCTTGTTTTTCTGCATGGTTGTTTTTTGCTTCCTTATGTTTCAAATCATTGATTTGATCCTCAGCTTCACTGACTCTATTGTTGTCTGCTTGTAAATTTTTCTTTATATCAGTTACTGTATTCTTCATTTGTGACTCGATCTTTTTTATGTTGTTGAGGTCCTCACTAAGTTCCTTGAGCATCCTTAGAAAGAGCGTTTTGAACTCTGCGTCTAATAGATTGCTTATCTCCATTTTGTTTAGCTCTTTTTCTAGAGTTTTGTTCTGTTCTTTCATTTGGGTCATGTTTGTTTGTCTCCTTCCCTTGGCATCCTCCCTGTGTTTGTTTCTATGTATTAGGTAGATCTGCCATGACTCCCTGTCTTTGTGGGGAGTGGCCTTATGCTGTAGGTGTCCTGTGGGATCCAGTAGTGCAGTCTTCTTGATCTCCTGAGTTGGGCTCTCTAGGCATGGCCCTTGTGTGTGTATGTGGGACCACCTGTTGTAATTGAGTCTTGTTGCTGTTGTGCTGTTCATGCGGATCAGCGCTCAGGCTGCGTGACAGTGAGGCTCAACCCCGACCACAGCGTGTGAGCTGCTGTGCAGGGACAGTCTCGATGTGCCTTTTTCTGGAAATTGTTGGTTATAAGACTCCTCTTCAGCTAGTCTATCTTTGTTGATGCCGGGTGATTCTTCCCAGTTTAGTTGTATTCCCAGTTTGGTCATGGGAGGGGGTGAGTGCAATATCTACGCCCTCCACTGCCTTGTTGAAAAGTCTGAAATGCACTTTTTTATTCTCACCAGAGGATATTTTTACCCAAGGACTCTTTCTTTCATTGCTTTTAGAGAGAGGGAAATGGGGATGAGGAGAAAGTGGGATAAAAACATCAATGTGAGAGAGGAACATCAGTCGGTTGCCTCCTGTATGCACACCTACTGGGGACCAAACCCCAGTCTAGGCACATGCCCTGACTGGGACTCTTACCCACAACCTTCCAATTCCCAGGATGATGCTCCAACTGTTCCGTCCCAAGGAACAGTCAACTGGGGTCCCGAGTCTACCTGAAACAGATGAATAGGGATGGGAACAAGAGGCGCGAAGAATGGCAGCAAGACANTTCCAGTTTGGTCATGGGAGGGGGTGAGTGCAATATCTACGCCCTCCACTGCCCTGTTGAAAAGTCTGAAATGCACTTTTTTATTCTCACCAGAGGATATTTTTCCCAAGGACTCTTTCTTTCATTGCTTTTAGAGAGAGGGAAATGGGGATGAGGAGAAAGTGGGATAAAAACATCGATGTGAGAGAGGAACATCAGTCGGTTGCCTCCTGTATGCACACCTACTGGGGGACCAAACCCCAGTCTAGGCACATGCCCTGACTGGGACTCTTACCCACAACCTTCCAATTCCCAGCATGATGCTCCAACAAACTGAGCCACCCAGCCAAGGCCCAAATGCATTTTTGAAGTTTAATATTTTCAACTTACAATGAGTTTATCAGGATGTCACCCAATTATAAGTCAGAGCATCTGTAATACAGTATAATATGTAGTGTAATACAAATAGCACATATTTTAACCTTTGAAGTCCAGTCACTTTATGTTTAAAGTATATCTCATCCAGCTGGCAGGACTGCAAGGGTTCCATAGACACATGGGCAGGTCTTTACTGTGTTGGACGACACGGTTCCAGAAGGAGGGGCCCTGTCCTCCTCGTCTCTGTTTCCCTGCAGGGCACAGTGCCCTGGACAGAGTAGGTGTTTCATAGATCTGTATTTAATGAATAATATCTTCTAACACCTTAACTTATCAGGCCAGAGAACAAGATAGATACAACTACCATTTTCTTCAAATCATTGTTTTGGACCATGTAGAGTAATTGAATCTGTCATAGTCAAAGAGTAGACAGTTTACTCAGATATTTTTGATGAGCCTGTATCTATTTCTGGTATTTGTTCCCAGTATGGGATGTCTCTCCTTAGAACCACTGGTATTCACTTTATTTAACTTTTTTCTTTTTGTTTATTTTATTGTTTTTATATATTATATTGCTTATGCTATTACAGTTGTCCCACCATTTCCCCCCATTATTCCCCTCCACCCAGCACACCCCCTCCCACCCACATTCCCCTCCTTTAGTTCATGTCCGTGGGTAACACACATAAGTTCTCTGGCTTCTACATTTCTTATACTATTCTTACCTTCTCCCTGTCCATTTTCTACCTACCGTTTATGCTACTTATTCTCTGTTCCTTTTCCCCTCTCACCCTCCCTCTCCTCTGCTGATCTCCATTTCTGTGATTCTGTTCGTGTTCTAGTTTTTTGCCTAGTTTGTTTTTGTTTTAGGTTTGGTTGTTAATAACTGTGAGTTTGTCGTCATTTTACTTTTCGTATTTTTTGTCTTCTCTTTCGTCCCTTGAACCCTTCATATAATAAGGGCTTGGTGATGATGAACTCCTTTAACTTGACCTTATCTGAGAAGCACTGTATCTGCCCTTCCATTCTAAATGAAAGCTTTGTTGGATAGAGCAATATTGGATGTAGATCTTCACCTTGCATGAATTCAAATACTTCTTTCCAGCCCCTTCTTCCCTGCAAGATTTCTTTTGAGAAGTCAGCTGATTGTCTTATGGGCACTCCTTTGTAGGTAACTGTCTCCTTTTCTCTTGCAGCTTTTAAGATTCTCTTTTTATCCTTCATCTTGGGTAACTTAATGACGATGTGCCTTGGTGTGTTCCTCCTTGGGTCCAACTTGTTTGGGACTCTGAGCTTCCTGGACTTCCTGGAAGCCTATTTCCTTTGCCAGATTGGGGAAGTTTTCCTTCATTAGTTGTTCAAATAAGTTTTCAATTCTTGCTCTTCCTCTGACACTCGTATGATTCAGATGTTGAACATTTAAAGATGTTGTGGGGCTTCCTAAGCTTCTCCTCATTTTTTTGAATTCTTGTTTCTTCAGTCTGTTCTGGTTGAATGTTTATTTCTTCTTTCAGGTCCAAACCATTGATTTGAATCCCAGTTTCCTTCCCTTCACTTTTGATTCCTTGTACATTTTCCTTCATTTTACTTAGCATAGCCTTCATTATTTCCCATCTAATTTACCACCATACTCAGCCATTTTTGTGAGGATTTTGATTACTACTGTTTTGAACTATGCATCTGATAGATTGGCTATCTCTTCTTTGCTCAGTTATAGTTTTTCAGGAACTTTGATCTGTTCTTTCATTTGGGCCACTTTTCTATATGTCTTTGTGCATCTGTTAGACCCTAAGGAGCAGAGCCTTAGTTGTTCATCTGAGGGGGGCAACCCATGCTGCTGCATTGTGGTACTGTATGTGGGGGAGAGTTCTAAGGGGGAAAATGTTGCTTGCTCAGTTCCCTGCCAGTTTTCAGTCACTTCCCCTGCTACCCACAAGCAAATTGGGTCCTTTTGGTGCTGATTCCTGAGTGGGCTTGTGTATGTTCTGTGATCCTGTGTTTCTCTCCAACAATCTTTCCTGTGATGCTGGGAGTTTCTCCTGCTGGCGCCTCAACTCCCACAGGAATTGTCAACCAGAGGCTTTGAGGCTTTATTTCTCCACTGGTACCCTGGGTTGCACGGTCTGTCTCACTCCCCAGTTGTTCTTCCCAGTTTACCTGCACACAAATGTGAGACTCCTTAGTCTGCCAGCTGCGATCTGACCTCAAGTCCTCTCTACCAGCTGCCGGTCTCCAACCCTCTTACCAGGCTGGATGAATGTTTCTTCTTTAAGCCCTCAGTTGTCAGACTTCCATACAGTTTTATTTTCTGTCAGTTCTGGTTGTTGTTTGTTTTTAAATTCATTTTTGTCCTTCTTTTGGTGGGCGAGGAGGCACAGTGTGTCTACCTATGCCTCCATCCTGGCTGGAAGTCTCCCACTTTATTTAACTTTTGTTTTTGTTTATTTGATAGGCATTTATTTAACAGTGTACTAGCATTTGAGAAGTGAGAAGTCTGTGTGACAAAGATTCACTAAATTATGACCCACTTTTCATCTTGGAGAAAATGTTGTTCCTACATAAATATTACAAAAACTAATCGAGACACTGCTTCCTGCCACGATGAATTAGCATGTGTTGCCATTTCCCACACATACAAATGAACCCTGGAAAACCACAGAGGGAAAGTAGGGAGGACACCTGGTGAGAATGAAAGGTGCTTTGAACAAGCAAGCCGGCTGCTCACTGTAGTGCGAGAGACCCGTCAGAAAAGTCTGCTCTTCATGGGGCAGAGGGGAGCAGCAGGGGAAATGGCGGGACAAGTGTAACTGAACAACAGTGAAAAAACATGTGTCTGCTCTTGCCTTTCCCCAGTATTGGCCTTGGACAGTCATTGCCTGCCCCATGGTGCAGGAGACAGCACCAGACCCTGATGGTCATACAGCTGTTGAGGTTTGGGGAGAAAATCAAGGCTGAAGTCCCTGCTGGAGTCCGGAGGACACAGGGACAACAGTCACAACTGACTGCCATGTCATTCACTCTCCCAGCACCTCACCAGCACTCCTTCCCATCCCTCTCTGTACACGCAGGGCACCGACACAGGTGCGCATGCACCAGACAAAACAACACCCCCTTGTCTTTAAAGAGTGTCACCACCCCAAAAGAAAAACCAACAAACAGGCCGTATCTGTCCTTAAAAAAGGAAGTATTAGAAAATATAGACTAGCCATGTAAAAAGGGCATGACAATCCATTAAAAACTGAAAGAAGCTATTATAATATAAAAATATAGAGAATACATGGAAATCTATAGAGAAGTTCTATGTGTAAAATATATAATGGTCCAAATAAAACACCATTAATGGCAATAAATAGTGTGAGAGATACACCTGAAAAACAATGAGTAAGTCAGAGGACTGCACTGAAGGACTCTCCAGGATAAAAGAAGGATAAAGAAATGGAATACAAAGTCTAACAGAGAAAGAGAAACACCATATGCTTTCACTTATAGGTCGAGTCTAAAAAACAAAAGAAACAAGCCAACAAGACAGAAAATACTCATAGACACAGAGAACAGAATGGTGGTTGCCAGATGGGAGGGAGGCTGGGGGAACGGGTGAAAAGGGTAAAGGGATGGAGAAGTAGGAATTGGCGGTTGCGGAAGAGTCACAGGATGTGAAGTCCAGCGTAGGAAACAGTCAGTAACGTTGTAATAACTGTGTGTGGGGGCGGGTGGGTATCAGGCTCATTGGAGTTGGTTGCTTCTTAAAGTATGTAAATGCCTAGTCACCGTGTGGTACACCTGAAACTGATATGATATTGTATGTCACCTGTAATTGAACAAAATGATAAAAAGAAATTGAATATAGAATAGAAAATTCAAAAGAGAGGAGGAGATAAGTGCTCTAACAAGCATAATATGAGTTTCAAAGACAGAAAAAAATGAAAATAGAGAGGATGAAAGAAATGAAGTTCCAGCATCAAACGGTAGAGAAGACCCACAACATTCTACAGCAAGAGAAGGAAAAACCCATTTTAGCTACAAGAAAACAAAATATCAAAGACAATGGGAAAATGTGAAAGATTCCCAAAGGAGAGATGGACATCAGATTTCCTAAATGTAACACTGGATGCAAAATGACATTCGGCGGACATCATTTAAGACATAGAGAAAAAACTTCCAACTTAGAACTTAATGCACAGCTAAACTTTCTTTAAAAGTAATGCTACAACAAACATTTTCTCAAGCAGGCAAAGCTTAGGAAGATTTGCCATACAAATAGCTACATTTAAAACATGTTTAAATCAGGTATTAGAAATGAGTCCAAATACACCAATAATCACGGTAAGTATAGTGGGGATGAGCAAAGACTATGTCTGTGGTCACGAAGCCATTCATTCCTTCTTCCTGAACACACGACTAAACTGCCTTTTCTCAACCCCCATCACACGTGAGCGGGCCACTGTTTGGTCTTTGCCGGTGGGTTGGGAGCAGAGACCGCACGGGGTCTCTGTCCAAAGCCATGAGAATGGGCATGCCTTCCCCAGGCTCTCCCTCCGGTCTGCACATCTGGAAGCAAAGTTCTTCTTGGTAGTGGAGATGCTACATGCAGCTCCCTGGGTTCATGAGTCACTTTCTGGAGAAGAGCTACTGAGAGGCTGCAACCTGCCTCAGACTGCACGTGGGTGAAAGGTCACCCTGTCTTTTGTCACCACTGAGGTTACCGTACTTGTTGGAGAAGCAACTTTGCTCACTTTCACTAATCCGAGGACTGAACCACCAATGAGAAGACGGGGATTGTCAGACTGAAACCAAAGCAAAATCCGTCTTTATGACAATTACAAGAACTACAGCTGAAGCATCGTGCATAGACCTGCACATGCCAAACAAACACTGACAAACAGAAAGCTGTGCTGCCGTGTTAACATCAGACAGAACAAGACTGTCAGTACAAACTGGGAAAAGCCCCGATTCATTGAAACTATAATTCCCAAAACTAAGCTCCTAATAACCTGAACAGATAGAGGGCAAAAATTGATTTAAAAAATAGAAACAAATAGAAAAATCATACAGTCATAGCTAGATGTTAAATATACCAGTGGTAGCCCTGGCTGGTGTGGCTCAGTGGCTTGAGTGCCATCCTGCAAACCAAAGGGTCACCAGCTCGATTCCCAGTCTAGGGCACACACCAAGTTGTGGGCCAGGTCCCCAGTAGGGGCACGCCAGAGGCAACCACAGACTATTTCTCTCCCTCTCTTCATCTCTCCCTTCCCCTCTCTAAAATTAAATAAATAAAAGTCTTTAAAAGAAGTAAATATACTAGTCTTACTTATTTATAAGTCTTTACTTATTTTTAAGACTTTCCACCCCCCAAAAAAGAAAGATATGAGAATGAAAAAAGTGAACACACCTGAACCAAGAAACATGATAAAACTCATCACCTGACAGAGCACATGGGAAGCATTACCAACACTGACCACATTCCAACCACAGAGCAAGTCTCAGTCAAGTCCCAACATGCCTCATACTGACAAGATTCTGGATTATAGTGCCATTAGGCTAGAAGTTAATAACAAAATCCTCATACATTTAAAAATCCCCAATGTATTTTGAAATTAAAAGCACTCAGTCCCCATTTGGTACTAAACAAAGCAACAACATCCTTATCACAAGCTCTCCCTCATCACGGATCTGGTGTCTGATCCACCTATGGTTCCAGCTCCACCGCCACCCCCACCCCCACCCCCAACAGGAGAAAGGTGGGGAGGGACCCAAGCAGGGGGAGACCATTGGTTCACGGGCAAATAGCTACTGAGCGCCCACGATGTGCTGGGCTGGGGGAAGCACACAGAAAGAACTAAGGTGACAGTTCCCATAAACTGTGCCACCCAGGTCTGTTGCCAGTTGTGAGTTGGTTGATTTGCAGTCAGAAGCCTTGATCTGCCCCACTCAGTGGAGGGTCCCTTTATCCATCAAGGGAAGTACATCAAAGGGGTTTTGGTTTTGGTTTTGGTTTTTTGCCAGAAGTCAGCCCAAGAATCACCTGGGGAGCATACTAAGTACACAGATGCCCTGTCCCTGCCCTTGGAAAGGCTACTTTAACTCAGGGCAGGATGGAGCCCAGGAGTCCGTGTTCTCAGCAAGCTCCCCAGGTGATTCTCTCCTGCAGCCAGGTTTGGACCCACAGACTCTGATGCTTCCTTAGATCCCTTGCACGTTGAAAATCATTATTTCATGGTCTCTGACAAATGGTCTGCAGACATTCGGTTTGATTTTCCTTTACCTGGAAGGACAGTGAACTTGATATAGATACTTTTTATATTGAACGAAATTCTGCCAATGCCTCCCATGGGCCGAGCCCAGCCAGAAGCCAAGGCGAGTGTGGGATTCAGGTCGGCCCCAGGCAACATGCAGAAGGGTGCCCAGGAACCCGTGGGGACAAATGGAGGTCACACAGCACCCTCTGCCTCTGAACACTCCACTGACGCTCCTCACAGCCTTCCTGAGACTGAGCATCTCCAACAGTTAGCACATTGTTTGTCTCACACAGTGAAGTAAAAGTACTTTCTAAAGTGATTAACAGGTTTAAAGTATTTTTACTCTACCGAATAACCACGGATTCCAGTTTCAAATTTCTAAGTAAAATTTACATTTTAACCCCAAACTCATGTGCAGAAACTCCCAGGGAGAGCATGACTGTCTGCACCGAGGACCAGCTCTGAGGGAGGGTCTGTCCGAGCTCAGCTGTTCGCTGCTCTGACAGCCTGTTCTCCCCGTGTCCCTCTTGGAGGATGTGGTAACAATTGACAGAAGTCCCTCCTTGGCCCCCAAACAGAAATTTCCTTTTGACGCTCTCATGGACCAAGCCTCCCTGGTGCACAAGGACCCAGTGAATTCTTTGGTCTCCTCATCCAGGCTCTTCTTCCTTTTTTTGCCCAGCAACAGTCACATGAACACAGAGGATGTCTCTGATTGGCTAAATACAGCAGGGTGCTCCCCCATTCTAGAGTCTGGTTTCCTCTTCTTTACCTCTGCCTTGTTCCTCTACCCCCACACCCACAGAGACTTGTTTAGTTAAAGCACCAGAGGGCAGTGGTCCTCAGTGAGACCACTGGGACTCCACACCTTGATGACCCTCCTGGGCCCCCACGAAGCTGGGGTCATCAATGGTGAGAGCTGATGGCCACTGGGTGAGGACATTTGGGGTGTCTTCTCATGTGAGAGACAGTAAAGAGCATGAATTGTTCCTCTCCCTCTGTAGTTCAAGGGCAACTCCCCTTCCCAGGAGAGCCCCACTCCCTCTCACCTCTCATGTCCCTTCTGAACCTAAAGGACAAGTGCAGCTCAGTCCAGCCAGCCAGGGTCTGGCTCAGACTTTTTCAGGTTCAGGTGCCTCCCCTCTTCCTCCCAAACCTCCATCCTTCTGCCTCCTAGCACTCTGATTTCTCCACCCCTTCCTGACTTCAAGTCCGGTTCTACTGCAGCTCTCGTCCCTGGTCACTTGTTTATCTGTCTTCATTCTGCTCCAGAAGTGAGCCCCGTGTATGTGGGGTCCACAGCTGGTTGGTCTATGTTTCTTTGGCATCGTGCTGGGCACACAGCCATCCCTCAGTGACTCCTGAACAGACAACTTCCCAGAATGCTATAGGGATCTTAGCAGATACAGGGAAGAGGCTGATGGTTGCCAGAGAGGAGGAGAGTCGGGGGCTGGGCAGAAAAAGTGAAGGGATTAAGAAGTAAGCTCAGTAGTTACAAAACAGTCTTAGGGGTGTAACGTACAGCACAGGGAATATAGTCAACAATTCGTTATAACTCTACAGTGCCAGGTGGGCACTTGAAATACCAGAGGGGACACTTTGAAAAGTGTAGTATTGTCTAAATGCTATGCTGTACACTTGGAAGTAGTACAAAAATAATATTGAATTTTAAGATATAAAATATAATTAAGCAGAAGTTGCAACATAAACAGAAAAAATAAGAGAAAAAAGGAACCTGACCAATTACAACTTAACCGATAATTTTCAGAAAACTGATTTCAGTTATGGGAAGAGACAGGTCCAATCATGACGCTCTGAGATGGAGAGGCAGACAGGAACCTTGAATTTCTGACCTCTTTCCCAGTGCTCTCAGCCATCCCTTGGGCTGCCTTGTCCTCGCCTCTGGTTCCTGTGTCACAAATCTTACCCCTGCCACCACCGCCTTTTCCCCTCACACCCATCCACGCGGCATCTCTGTGCCCGAAGCCCACCGGTGCTCCTGCCCTCCCTCACCTCCTCACCGCACGCCCACGCACCCTCATCTCACACATGGGACCTGATAGCGCAGTTGGAGCAGCGGGTCAGGGCCAGGATCTCACCTCGGGGACCTGAGCACGTTGCTAGGCCGCCTCTGCTCTTCCCAGCCTGGTGGGCCGGGCCACACCCGAGTCTGTGCGGCCAGAGTGTCGGGCACGTGCCCGTTCCCCTCTGTCCTCTCCCTTCCACCCCAGCAGCCCTTCCAGTCTCCAAGGACCAGCTCAGGTCAGAACAGGGCTTGTCCCCTGAGAACCCAGGTGGGGCTCAGGCTCAGAGACTGAACATAGCACGTGTCATGGATGAGACGCACACATTTCTTCTCTCTCCCTGACCTGAACTCAGCTGACCACATGCACACCTATGGGCCATCCTTCCACCAGTCCTACGGGGCCTTGGGACAGCTCACCCTTGAGTTCAAGGGGAGCAGCTGGTCTCTGTGGAGCTGAAGAGGAGGGGCTGAGTCACCCCTGCCTGAGTTTGGGGACTTCACCCACTTTGACCAGCAGGAGGGGCTGGCCAGCATTGTGACAATGACAGCTCATCTGGACGTCTTGCTGGAATGCTCCATCCACACCAGAGCCACCAGCGGTACCTGGCCCTTCCTCTGACTCCCCCTCCTCCTGCAGCCAAGGGAAGCCCAGAGCCACTCCTCCCACCTCACAGGCCCCCATCTGCACTGGCACTAGGCTCCCAGAGTCTGCATCTGTGGTGCTGAGCCCCTTCCTTTCCCAGGAGGCCCTAGATCTCTCCCAGCCCCTCAGCAGCCCCTCCTTCTGGAGGAAGGAGCCCTCCCACCAGGACTCCCGGAGCCCTCACTGCCCCCTCAGTCTCTCCTCCCTCTGGCCCCATCCACTCCAGTCCCAGGGGCTGCCTGCCCACAGATGGCTGCATAGGAGGAAATGTCCCTCGGTCGCAGTCCTTATAAGGCCCAGCTGCAGGGATGATCCTTTGGGATTCAGGGACTCTTTTCTCCTCGTGCCTCCAAGGGTGATTGTGCTCCCAGAGTCTCGTGTGCAACTGGGCCAGCCCAATGTCCTCATCTGCATCCTGGACAATATCTTCCCCCTGTGATCAACGCCACTGGGCGGTGCAGTGGTCAAACACTCACCGACAGGGTGGCCCAAAGCAGCTTCTATTCCCAGCCCGAGCACTTGCTCCCCAACTTCTAATACCTGACCTTCGTGCCCTCGGCAGACACTGTCTGCAGCTGTCGGGGGCACTGGGGCCAGGATGGCCACCCCTCCTTCACTGGGGTGTGGAGCCTTCCAGCCCACTCCTCTCAGTTCCGCTCTCCTTTACCCCAGAATCCCTCCCTGCACCCCGACTTTCCTTTCTCTCCCAGAGCCCCAGGTGCCCAGCCCAGTGCCAGACACCACAGAGACCCTGGTCTGAGCCCTGGGTCTGGCCATCAGCCTGGTGGGTGTCCTCACGGGGACCGTCCTCATTGTCACAGGCACGTGCTTGCCCAGTGCCCCCAGCTGCAGTGCCCAGGGTCTGGGGAGGAATGAAAGAGACTGAATGGAATGAGGGTGGGGAGTCAGAAACATTGTGGGGAGGAACAGGGTCAGGGAAGGGTGACAGGGACAAGGAGAGAACAGGGAACAGAACAGCAGAGGAGAGGCGGGGGCAGGGGAGGTTTCGGGGTGGTGGCAGTCAGAGGTGGGATCCCAGAACTGTGAGCCTGACCAGCCTTGGCCATGTGGGCTTTTCTCCTGTAGGAAATGACCCCTCTGAGATAAATGGATTGTGGGAGACTCCTGCGATTCCTCGATGTTTCTGGTAGCCCTTGTGAGCTCTGTGCCACGGTCTTAGTACGTCCCCCTGTGCTGACCTGGAAGGGGATCGACCTCTGTCCCTTAGGTCTCCTCCTTTCTGTCCCCAGTTCTCACGGCAGGACTTGTGGGGCTCCAACTAGCAACCCTGCTCTCCTCAAACACACACACACACACACATCAGCACACACACACAGACACATGCACACACAGTCACACAGGCATACACACATGCACATAAAAAGAACACACACACACACACACACACACACACACACACACTTGGTTGCTCTACCCAGAGCTCTGACTAGCAGCAAGAAATCCGTTAGTGATGTTCGCACTGGATCCTCTCACCAGTCCATGGGCAGTTAGTTCCCCCAGGTGTGAGGGTTGCTGGGACTTGGAACAGGGGATTCTGGGTGACGGTCACCGAGCATGACCACCTGGTCATTTGATTGGCAGTTAACATCAGGCTGGCCCGGATTCATTTGGCGCATCGATTCAGGGCCCATTGTGTGTTACTGTGAATGGGCTGCTCCCAGGGACTTGATGGAGTTTGCCTTCAGACTTGAGGTTTTCCCTGAACAGGATGCAGAGTGGTCTGTTCGTTGCAACTACCTGCAACCAGCACCAGTTCTGTTGGGCACAGCGCGAGGGAGGTTCATGGGAGTAATGAAGAGTCCATCAGAGTCTAGCCGTGATGTACCAGCGTCATATTTTTCCACATTCCCTAGAGTCATGTGCGTGGCATCGAGTCTGCTGAGGCCTGGATAAGATGACCGCTTCCTCAGCCTGGGTTCAGCCGTGTGAGTTAAGAGGGTGCGGAGTAGATCTGCAGGTGTCTAGGAGGAGGGAAGGTCTAGCCCTGGCCACTGTGGCTGAGTGGGTTGGGACATCCTACTGTAACAAAAAGGTTGTGGGTTCAATTCCTGGTCAGGGCTCATTTCTAGATTGTGGGTTTGCATGAATGTTTGTCTCTCTCCCTTCTCCCTCTCTCAAAAAAACAGAAGATTGAATGACAAAGTGTCCTCTGGTGTGGATTAAAAAACAGAGAGAGGAGGTATTTTTAAGAGTTCAACTTGAATGCTTTCTAAATGTGTGGCTTAAAGATACTGGTTACTGTGAAGAAAATAAAAAGTACACAGAGAGAAAAGCAACCATACAAACTAGTTTATGTCAAGGACCAAAGGAGTCGGGTAGAGAGGTGGTTTTCAAATCACAATGACATGAAAGAATCACCTGGGAGCCTGTTAAAAAGTGCAGGCTTCACCCAGATCTATGAACCAGCCCTCGGGGAGGGAGGGGGAGGGATGGGGAGTCTGTGGGTTGGACACGTTCTGGATGGTGCTGCCTTTGCTTCTTTACCCCTGGAAAGCCCCAGGGAAGTGACCCCGCCTTCAGGGGAGCCATCCCCTCCCCTCAGGGAGCACCAGCTGTGACCTGGCTCCCTCTTGTGGTTGTTCCCCTGCTGTACAGGTTCCAATCTGAGCCAGCCCCAGTCTCCCCGGGGTGGGGGCTCCCTGGCACTTCTGCCCCTGGAACTTTCTGCTGCCTCCTCCCTAGAGCCTCAGCCCCACTCCTGGGACGAGGCTGGATTCCCAGTTGCCCCTCACCCCTTCCTTCAGGCCTGCAGTCTGTGACTCGGCCCCAAGTTCAAGTTCTGACTATAACACCTGGGACATGGTGGGTACTCAACAAATGTTGTAACAGCGAACTGACTAAAGAGTCAAATGCGTCCATTCAGCTCTCAAATTTCTAATGACATGTCCAGAAGGAGAAAAACAAGTAGCACAAGGTCTGCCTTTGTCACTTGTGTCACTATTACCTGTCATTTACCGAGCACCTCCCAGGTGCCAAGCACTAGTCTAACCACCTCGCTTCCGTCAGGTTTTCTGTCTGCACGTTCACCATGAAGCACACGGTTTCCTGATTTGTTTCTGAGGAATGATAATTAAAAACAAATCGACATAAGTGACATTTTTCTTCTAAATGTATTTTGATATGTGTAAGGAAATGCCAGACATACGTGAGTAGTCATGACTGAACAGCCATTTAAGACGGACACGCCGAGTCTGCAGCTGCAAAGGTGAGAACGCGCTCAGGGAGAGCGGGGGAGTTGAGAAGCCAGGGCACCTCCACACGGCGGGGTAACGTGCCGCTGACAGAAAGAATGAGGGGGGTCTCTCCTGTTTGCTTTGTTTTGCTGTCTTCTAGCCTCACCCAAGGACAGTTTTCATTGTTTTAGGATGGAGGGGAAGGGAGAGGGAGGGAGAGAAACACCAACGTGAGAGAGAAATATCGATTGGTTGCTTACTGTAAGTGCCCCCGCCAGGGATCAAACCGCAGCCTAGGCAGGTGCCCTCAGCAGGAATCGAACCTGCAGCCTGTGGGTGTACAGGTCAGTGCTCCACCCAACCGAGCCACACCTGCCAGGGGGAGGGATGTCACTTTGAAACGATGTGGAGGGATGTCTCTGATGTAGTGGAAAATGCAAGATGCAAAGAAAAGTGTTGGATACGTGCTACCTTTGGGGCAGGAAAGAGGGAAACAGACATTTGCGAAAAGCCACACTATCACTCAACCAGAAATTTATGAAAATGAGGGGAAAGGAGGATAAATTAGATGAAATGGGTTTGAAGCAATAGTGAGCATTGAATTTTTAGAAATTTTATTTATTGATTTGAGAGAGAAAATTGGAGAGAAAGAGAAACCTCAGTTTGTTGTTCCACTTACTGATTTATTCATTGGCTGATTCTTGTCTGTGCCCAGACTGGGGATCGAACCGGCAACTCTGGTGCATCAGCACGATATTCTGACCAGCTGAGCAATACTGACTTTTGAAATGTATATATGCTGTACAATTTTTATAAAAACCAAACAAAAAATTGTAAAATTTAAAACAGAAGCAAGTAAAACACAGAGAGAAAATGTTAGTCAAAGCAATTAGTTAAAAAATTAAAGTCATTAGAAAACAATGCTGTATATTTTTACTGGAATATGTTTTAAGTTCAAAAAAATTCCCCAAAATATCAAACATCACTCAGTAGTTTTAGTAGTCATTGTTAATGGTAATACCATGTATTATTTGAAACTATGCTATGCATATTAGATGACAGAGCAAATCAGTAATTACTGATATAATTAGGAGCCAAGATCTTCAATGTATGAAAAGGTAGAATAAAGAAGCTGAATTATAACAAACATCAATCCTAACTAATAACTTACTTTATATCTATACAGTCCAGCCCCAGCAAACAGACAGCCCAGAACCAATGAGGCCTCGGCAGCAATGAGCATCCCCAGCCCTGACTGCAGCTTCCAAACCCCACTGTCCGTGACGGAGACGGAGCTTCCTGGAGACGGACTGACTTCAGGTCTGGGTTAGGGGGAGACAAGGCAAGCGTGTTGTAGAAAACGAGGAAGTTTCGAAGACTGACAGAGTCCTGTCAGAAGAAAACAGCAGCCAGTATGAAGGGGTTCTCATTTGGGACCATTCGAGCACTGGAAAAATGACCACAATCAACTGAAATTACTGAATGTATAAAAATCCTAATAGTGAGCCAATAAAGATAAAACACACAGGCAACCACAAAACTTAACTGTCTCCACTGGACCTGACACATGAATTGCTCACACAGAGAACCGGCACTTACACAAAACAAGCTCGTCTATCCTGACTTTTCAGAAGGAACCGTGCCGTTCCCTTGGGGAGAAAAGCTCTCCACTTCCCACGCTGCCTCCTGTCCTCCTTACTGCCTGGCTCACTGGCCGCTGCAGATGCCCCTGAAGACGGAAGGAGCCAGACCAGAGCTGTGATCCTGCCTGCCATCGCCCGCTGCCCTGCTGAGTCCCTGTGGAACCAGGGCCATCAGGGCTGGTGCTCAGGTGGGCCAGAGGGGTGGGGACTGCAGGGGGTTTGTAGCCCCAGGTGCTGAGTTCCATCCCCAGTCTCTTCTCTCTTATTTCCCCTCTTGTGCGAGGTCATCGTTTCCTTTCTTGTTCTCGCAACAATAACACCTACTGTTTCCTGAACCCTCCCAAGTGCCAGATCTCATTTCACTTTCACAACAACCTTTTCAGGAAGGTGTGTGTCATTCTCAGTGTAGCAATGAAAAGATGGAGACTCAAAGAGACTAGTGAATGTCTCACGAGCCCTGTGGCCTAGCACCAATGACTGAAGGGTCACAGCTCTGCGTCCTTTGGTGAGGCCCAGCCAGACCCAAGAAAGAGAAGGGTGTCCAGGGCCCTCCTGGACACCCAGTGAGTGGGGAGTCATGGCCTGGTTCTTTGACTGTCCCTCTCTGTCCTGGTGGTTCTCTGCCCACCCTCACCCTCTCCATTGACCCCTGTGTCTGGGGTCCCGGGGAGAGGTGATCCAGCCCCTACCCATGCAGACACACAGGAAGACTCTGCACTCAGTGGACAGGAGCCGCCTGATGCAGGAAGGTGAGGTCACACCAACTGGGCTACCCTCCCCCGCAGTCCTGGGAGCTGGAGGTCTTTGGCTCACTCAGCTCCCTGTGAGACGTAGAGCAGATGAGACGGCCCACAGGGACCCAGGACAGCCCTGCTCACACCTGCCAGGACCTGAAGCTCTGCCACCCAGAGCTGCCCGATGGTCAGTGCCGGCCTCAGGGGATGCAAAGCTGTTCACAGCATCTCGGGCGTGGGCCAGCAGGATGGCTGCTGCGTGAATCTCGGGGAAGGTGTCGGGGGGGCAGTGAGGGTTGAGGGGACTGGCACAGCGGCTACACACCAACCAGGTCAGAAGTATTTCAGCACCAGAGGCTGATATGGTTACACCAGCGTGCACCAGCCCCATGTCCACATACACGTGTGTGCACACAGACATATGTGCAAACCCACAGCCACACATCCAACCAGGAGCCCGGGGGTGCTGCTGGGGTCCGGGTGTCATGGGTGGGGCAGGGGTACAGGTGATGAGGGAGACTGAAGTGGGGGCCTGTGTTAGGGGCCCTGTGTCCCAGGGCTGGGAGGTGGCGGCACTGTGGAGAGAGCTGAGGGAGTGGGAATGTGGGGCAAAGCGCATCTTGGGTCCAAGAGCTCAGGGCCCTGCCCCTCCCCTCTCCCTCACCCCACAGGAGAGTACTGGGTTGACCCCAACCAGGGCTGTGCTCGGGACGCCTTCAGGGTGTTCTGCAACTTCACAGTGGGAGGGGAGACCTGGGTGCTGCCTCGGGATGACGTCACTCAGGTGAGAGCTGGCAGGGGTCTGCCCCCTCCCTGTCGGGGCAAAGTGGGTTGTGGGTTTGTGTGACAAGCCCCCTGGCCCTTCCCCTTTCCTGTGCCTTCTTTCCTTCTCACCAGCCCTCCAACGTTCACTTCGTCTCCTTCCCTTGGCAACCCAAGACTTAGGTTCGCCCGCTCTTTACCCCCAGTCTCCTGGCTCCCACTGGGCCCTCTTTTCTCCCCAGCCCTTTCCTCCCACCTGCTCCCTGCTCACGCCCCTGCCCCGGTCTTCTGGCTGCCCTGCCGGCCCTGACCCAGCCCCCTCTCCTGCCAGTTCTCCTACGTGGACTCAGAGGGTTCCCCAGTAGGCATGGTCCAGCTCACCTTCCTGAGGCTGCTCAGTGTCTCCGCCCACCAGGACGTGTCCTACCCGTGCTCTGGGGCGGCCCCGGAAGGCCAGCTGAAGCTCAGGGGAGCCAATGAGGATGAGCTGAGCCCAGACACCAGCCCATATGTCAAGGAATTCAGACAGGGCTGTCAGGTGGGAAGCAGGAAGAGCCCAGGAGGGGCGGGTCCCAGGGTCGGGCTGCAGGAAGACCCCAGGGGCAGGGCCACCTGGGAGAGCAGGAGTCCAGCTATGGTCAGATAGGGCTGAGGGAGCTCAGATGGGGGAGAGGGGGTGGGGAGGATGGAAGCGGGGTTCACCTGTGTGCAGACAGCAGTCACCCGAACACACACGTTTACACAGGAGCCCAGCAGAGGCATATAGATGGGGAGAGGGGCAACACCCCCAGGGAGGTGCACACCTCTCCAACCTGCACATACATCCCCACACATGTGTAGGATCATGCCAGTTAGTATCATGCAGTGCCCCGCCTCCCCCATGCATGTACACACACCCCTGAGGAGACACACAGACTCACACCCCACCACAGGCAGGCAATCTCAAAGACAAACCCACAGCTACACACACTGGGTCATGAGTGTGCGCACACACACTGCACACACCACACACACGGGCACAGACAGCCTCCTGGCTCTCCTGACCTGACTCTCTGGAGGAAAATCAGCCAGGCTGAACAGGTGACACTGTCGGGGGGAGCTGCTCAGGGCACGCAGAGGAGAGGCCCACGGGGCCTGAGAGCTGGGCACCCGAGGTGCAGCCCCTCCCCCATGCTCACTCCCCGCCCTCCTGTGTCCTGCAGACACAGCAAGGCCAGAGGGTGCTGGAGGTGCAGACACCTGTGCTGGAGCAGCTGCCGGAGCTGGACGCCTCCTTCTCAGACCTGGGGGCCGCCCCAAGGCGGGGTGGGGTGCTGCTGGGGCCTGTCTGCTTCATGGGCTAGGGCCTTCTCTGTCTGACCCTGCCCCTCGAAACCAGGCCGCCCAGGAGTCCCACAGCATCAGCTCCGTGCCACCTCCCGAGAGGGCTCCTCACCACCTGGGGACCTTGGTCCAGGGCCTGAGAGCCCCTGCTATGGGGCAGACTAGGGGAGGGTGAAGCGGGGTGCCGGGACACCCCAGGGGAGGGGAGGCATCTGGGGTCATGGGCCTCCCACCTGGAGCCCATGACCTGCTAGACAGCTGACACACTCATTTAAAACTGGCCTCCCAGTCTCCCCAAACCCGGGAAGAGAAAGAACACCAAGTACTTTGTACATAAAAGTAATTATAATAATTATGTAAAGTGGAAAACTAAGTAACTACAAAGATAAAGAGAGAGATGCCAACAAAAATCAGTGCACTTTGGAGACAGGGCTCTCCAGGATGGGCCCTGGTAGCCTCCTCTGGCCTCCTCAGTGACTGGTGGGAGGGGCAGAACCCCAACTCCCTCCCTCCCACCCCACCTGTGGTGCCCTCTGTGAACACTGGAACTTGCAGTCCCCTTGGGCTCAGGGCTCTGACTCCTCATCCCCACAGACCAGCCATCTGGCTCGTCCACACACAGCCTGCTCTCCTGCACTCGGTCTGAGCCTCGCAGGAACGGCCTGCTACCTGGTGACACAGGGGACAGTGAGGGCCGTGTTCAGGGCCTGTATTCAGTGAGTGAGACACTGAGACACTGAGATCTGTAATAGCGGGGAACTCACCATGGCCCTGAGCCCCCTGAGTACCCCATTGCCATCCTGTCCCCCAGTCTGCCCTGGGCACCCCCTCCCTTCCCCTGACGTGGCAGTTGAAGGGAAAATGCCTATGGATGGAGGGGACTCCCAGGGCCTGGTCTAGCCCTATGACGGGCGTCCAATCTGACTGATGGTTAAAAAATGTGATTGTTACTTCCTTCCCCACCAAACCTCTATCCCCCCGCCCCCACCCCATTCTTCCCAATGAGCTGCAAGTAGAAGTGGATGACTCAATCCCTGTTCCCTACAGGGCCTGGCCAGCCGAGGTGTCAGAAAGCCTGGCTCACATGCAGAATCTCAGATGGATCCCCCAGTTCTGCGTGGCACAGCTGCTGGGCTGGTTCTGGGGAAGGGTGTGCCTTAAACATCACCCCCACCCCATTTTCCGGGCTAAAAGCCTGGAGGGAGCCTCAGGTGGCTCAGCCTGAACTCTTGGCCTGTGGGGAGACTGAGGCTCCCGTCCACAGCAACGTTTCCCTGGCCTGAAGCTCTGCTTTCTCATCCCTCCCCTCAGGCCGGCCCTGTCCTGTCACAATGAGGCAGGGCTGTGGCGGCCCAGGTGTGCCCCTGTGGGTGTCAGAGTCTAAGTCCTTTCAGGCTTTGTGTTAGGTCCAGATGCAGGATGCCCTCCTGTCTCCTCCCACTCTGTGCTGTGTCCCCCCTCCCCCCACCGTGCTCCCACCTCAGCGGCCCCTCCCAGGGCTTACATTTCATGCAAGTCATCCTGGTCCGGGTCATGGTCGGGGTCATGTTCTGGGTCGGTCTCTTCTGTTCAGGGTGGCTGAAGACCCCGGGCATTCCCAGACGGCCTCCCTGCCTCTCCTGGGACTGCCCATCCTTCCAAACAATACTTCCTGGCTGGGATCTCACCTAAGGGCTCCTAAAAGTGGAACCCGGAATCAGATCGCAGGTGAAAGCCCTCTGCACGCTGGAGCCAGAGGCTCCAGCATCTCGCCTCCTCTTCGGCCCTCTGGGGCCTGAGCCCACACCCCCGCCCGCTAACCTGCCCCCGGGAAGATTCTGGCCCCTAACAAGTCCCAAAACCGCTGACCCTCCTTCTTCACGAGTGAACCCTCACTCGCATTTTTCCCAGCCTAGGAGGCGGCCTAATGGAGGGAAGCTCCAGATCTCGTCCATTTGGGGCAGACGGCGTCTCCAGGATCACCCCCCTCCTCAATCTCCAAGTCCTAAGGGCTTCAGACACCCGCCTTCCCTCCCTCCCAGGCCTCCACTGAAGAGAGGATCAGACCTAAAAAACCCTCCCACTCTCCTCGCCTGCACCTGCTCCCCGGCAAGATCTATCCCGGGTCGCCCTTGAGTGAAGACCAGGCACGTCTGTGAGGGCACCTCCTTCAGGGCCACCCCCAAACAGCCGGACTGTGGAGTCGGCCTCAGTGAGAGCCAGCACACCACGCCGCCTCCCCTCAGCTGGCGGGGCCGCAGCGATCCATTTCATTTGCTTTGTTCCAGCCTCTCTGTCTATTAGTAACATCTTCCTTCAGGCTGATATGATTGATCCCCCAAGAAACAGATGGGCTGTTTTTCAAAGCATAACAGATAAAAGCCACATTGGACGCTGTGGCAGCCGGTACAAAGGTCATGTTCCAGGTGTTGCCACCTCATCTGTCAGAGCTGGGACTCCGAAGAGACACGGCTCTGTGTTCCCCTCGTGTCTGGTCCCCCCAGGGCCTGGGCCCAGTCGCTGGGTCAGGGGGCGGTTACTGCTCTCACTGAATAAGGGGCACCTGTGTTACCAGTGCGGCCGGGTCCTTATACCTCTGCGACTTTCCACTTGGTTCTATTCTCATTAGCAACTCAAGACTCTCCACACTTTTCAGAACCGAAAATCTATACAAAAATAAAAACTGAAAACGAAGAAACGTGTTTCAGGGATGTTAGGGCTAGGGAGAAGATGGGAAATAGCCCCTGTTTAATTGGTGGTCGTGGGACAGAACAGGCTGCAGCAGCAGAGGGCCTGGCTGAGCAGTTTGGGGCCCAGGGTGGCCCTGAGGGTGGCTGGCAGGAGACCTCTCTGCGTTCCTAGTCAGGGCTCCTCCTTCATTCAGCTTCTGGGGCTGCTTGGCTTCTTACTGCGCTGTTCCTTTAACCTGAGCACACGTTTTCTCACCTGCAGAATGGCAGGTAGCCTGCTCTGTGAGGGGATGATCCCTCTTAGTGACATCTGTGCCCTGGGAAGACCAGGGAGGGGACTGCCAGGCTGCCCCGCTCCCTCCCGTGTCCCGACCCTGGTTCCTGCTGACACCCTGGCCTCTGCAGCTCAGAGCTCCTTCTCCCTCCTTCCCCTTCCAATCCCAGCTCTGTCAGGGCCTCGCGCTTCTTACATTTCTTTTTGTTACGAACAGCTGTTTGTTATCTGTTTTGTTGCAAACAGATTTTGTTACAAAAATATGATTCAGAAAAGCTTAAGCCCCGCAGGGAATTTATTATGAAATATTGGGATGCTCAGGATTTGAAGGAAGCAGCAAAGGCAGTTCTGGGACCTCGCGGGTCCCTTGGACTTCGTCCCAGGAGCAGGGCCGAGGGCGCCACCCAGCGGCCTGCTCTCAGTCTCTGCGCCTCCGGGGCCCAGGCTCAGATTCCCAGAGTGCCGGTCTGCCTGGCCCAGCCACTGGGTCATCTGTCTCCCTGAGAGCCCAGGAACCCACTTCCTGGGGCAGGGGGCCCAGGGAAACATATATGAACAATATGTGTGAAATATCTATGAGGCACTGGGGGTGGGGAGAGAAGTGTTGGGGGCACTCTTCCCACATCGGATGAAAAACAGACACTGCAGGAAGCGTCCGCTGTCTCTCCCCTTTCTGTGCATTTGACCAGGATGATCCAAGCAGCTGTGTCGTGACCACACTCTCCCTCCCCCTCCCCCTCTCCCCAGGGGCAGCCCAAAGTCCTGTTTAGCTGTTGCATCCATGATGTCATGAGCTGTCTATCCTTGGCGTCCAGCGTCTCTACTAGTTTGTATTTTGCCGCTTTGCCGTTCGGTACGTAAATGTTCGTGACCACCGTACGCAGGGCTGCGTTCTGACTGCTGTGGGCCCTGGGCACTGCTGTCCTTTCTGGACCCTTTCTGCCCCGCCAATAAATAAATAAATAATAATTCAAAATTCCATTTGATAGCCCTGGCTGGTGTAGCTCAGTGGATTGAGCACGGGCCTGCGAACCAGACGATTGCGGTTCAATTCCCAGTCAGGGCACATACCTGGGTTGCAGGCCAGTTCCCCCCAGGAGTTCCCAGCAGGGGATGCACGAGAAGCAACCATACATTGATGTTTCTCTTCCTCTCTCCTTCCCTTCCCCTCTAAAGAAAATAAATAAAATATTTTAAAAAATTCTATTTGATGGCTTTGCTGGTATATAGATAACTATATTAATATTATACAGATAAATATATTGATATAGTCAGATAATTTCTTCAACCAAAAAGTTTACTTTGTATTATAAAAGGAATGTAAACATTTTCCTGGACCCAGAAAGTACTGTGGGTCCTAGGTGCTGTGTCTACTGTGCCTAACAGGTATGGGTCTGACTGTGTCTTTGTTCAACATTTTATACTTTACTGTGGTTTATTATACTTCATTAATCAAGAATCCCTTTTTCTGTCTGCTGGGTTTGTCTTGGTCAGCGATTTTCAACCAGTTTGCCAGGGCACACTGGTGTGCCACAGGAATTGTTAAAACATGTAGTACCTGACCATGCCGTCAGGGGCACTGACCTCTTTCCCCTTACGCTGTCGAGTGACAACGGCAGCCAACACAACTACAGCCACCCTGTGTGGATGAATCAAAATTGTCCCCGTTTTTTGTCAGATCAGAAAAAGATACATTATTTGCTATGCTGCAGAATTTTAGTACTTAGTTTATGTGTGCTATGAGACAAAAAAGAATGAAAATTGCTGGTGTTGATGAATATATTTTGTCTATGTTTAAAAAGTTTTTTCTTTTCCTTTATCTGGTTTACATATGCATATCATCTATTTTTAAAACTGTCATGAAAAACTTCAATAAAAACCTTGTAAAGAGTAGCTCTCCATCAGCCGTGGGCTGATAGAAATGTGTAACTCACGGCCAGTCTCGTTTCATTCCTACCTCACTGACCCCTTGTCGGCTGGGTCCCTTTGCATCAAGCCCAAGTATCGGATGCTTTCATCTCTAAACTTTTCAGTGTGCAGCCCTGAGAGATAAAAACTCTGAACATAGAATCACAATTTTATTATCACATCTAAAAATTAATAATAACTCCTATTGTCATTAAACATTCACTCAGTGTTCAGTTTTCATAGATTGTTTTGTGGGTTTGTGCGTGTGTGCGTGTGTGTGTTTGTGAGAGAATCATGATCCAAACGAAGTTGGTAAAAGACTTTAAAGATCTATTTCTTTTTTGCTTTGCTTTTTGTGTTTTTCTTTTTTGAGCTTTTATCAGTTCATTTGAGTCAAACTGACAATGCATGCCAGGGAGAAAGATCTCCAATGCTCTGGGGAACAACAGTTTGACAGCTTTTTTTATGCACTTGCCATTGGGGAGGAAACATAAGGAAGACTAGGCGGAGGTGGGAGAACACGGGCAGGATGGGATTACAGGAGAGGTAGCAGGGTCCGCGCTCTCTTCTGGGAGGGCGGCGTGTCAGAGGCCTGGTGACCTCGCTGCACAGAAACAATGGACTGGCCTGGCTTAGGGCAGAGATGGGCCTCATAGCGAAGAAGTTATAGGCCCGGGGGGTGGCTACTCACCATGACCGGCCCAGTTAGGAACTCATGATCACAGCACCCTGTGAGGTTACACTCCATAGAACCCCTTTTGGTCACAAATCAGTCTGAAGGGTGCACGGGGGCCCAACCTCTCGGTCAGAGAGGGCTGTCACGGGATGCTAGGAGGGCTCGTTCCTAGGGAGCCTCGGTGTCACTGTTGTCTTCTCGACCGTGGGGGATGGGGCAGCACTGTCACCGTGGGATCTGAGTGGAGGCCAAATTTTTCCCTAAAAGGGAGTGACAGGTACTTGGGAGGCCCTCAGGTCTCACGGCCTTCATTATGAAACGCCGCTCTCACTCATTTCTTCCTGTGAGCTGTCACAGGAACTGTAGATGATCCGAGTTTTGCCTTCTGTCCCATTTTTCTGTGGTGCCCAGTTTAACATTTACATAGTCATGAAAAGGGTACTGAAAGTTATCTATGTTCGGTGATCATAAACAGGTGGACTATAGAGAAAAACCCAAAGAACAAGTGCAACGTTGTTGCTATGACAGTGTCATCAGCAGACGATCAAACAAAATGCATTCTGAGTTCGATCCACGGGTACACAGGCCTGCAGATGCCATGGGACACCCGCCTGCCTCTGACGTTGGCTTCGCGTCCTAGAGGAGTCTGTGATGTGTGGAGACAGGGGAGCTGTCCATTCGTGGCTGGGTGCCCGATCAGCCTCCTCCCAATGAGATTGCAAAGTGCCATTTTTTGATGTCCTTGACTTTGAACAATATATGATGTCTTACCTCCTGTGAGCTTGCTGTGAAAGGAAGTCATTACCAACTTGGCATTTCCCTGAAGTGCCTCTATCAGATTTTGGCGATGGTGTAAGAGGTCTCCTTTCAATACTGTCTGCTCATAAATTCCTTCATCCAAGTTCAGCCTGAATGCACTGTGGTGCAGGAAGGAATGCAACACCTGAAAAATGGGGAGTCGGGGAGCAGGGAAGGACCAAGTGTCCCTCTTGGGTTCCCGTAGCCCCGACTATTTGTTCAATTACAGCCTTCATTTACCCACACAGTGTACCCTAGAAGTTTCCCTCACTCATTTGACAATGCTGTCCATGTAGTTTCACACCTTTTGAGGTGTTCCAGGATTCCTTCTGAAACACAGCAAAGCTTCCTACTTATGCTGAGATTTTAATCCTTAAAACCTTAATGTCTCATGAAAAGTAAATCATTTATTAGCATTCTTTAAAAATTTTTTTCACCTGAGGAAATGTTTCCTTGATTTTAAAGGGAGAGGAAGAGGAGGAGGGAGAGAGGGGGAGGGAGGGAAGGAGAAGGAGACGCTGATGTGAGAGAGAAACGTGGATCCGTAGCCTCGAGGATGCGCGCCGACCAGGAATCCAGCCCGAAAGCTGGGTGTGTGCCCCACCTGTGGTTCGACCCCACAACCCCTTGGTGAGCTGGACGACACCCCAACTGACTGAGCCGCCGGCCAGGGCTGACTAGCATCCTTTAGCACGGACATTTTACAACCTCTGCAAAAATTTTTCATAGACATAAAGGTCAGTTATTAACATGAATTTATTATTGTAAAACCCCGATAAAATAAAAACATTTCATTGTTACTTAAACCAAAACATTTAAGCTAGCTTTTATTTACTAAGAATTAATCTTCAGTCACTTGAACTTGAAGAGCATTTGAATTAGTTCCTATATTTATGAGGAATTTAGAATACCCAATTCTTACAAATAGTTGCCTTGAAATGATTAAAAAAATTTTTTTCTCCTCACCCAAGGACACTTTCTCATTGCTTTTTAGAGAGTGAGAAAGGTAGAGAGAGAGACACTAATCACCACCTCCTATGTGCACCTGTCCTGGGGATCGAACCTGCAACCCAGGCATGTACACACAACCTTTCACTTACAGGACAAAGCTCCACCTAGCTGAGCCACACTGGCTAGGGCATCTTGAATTAATATTAGCAGTACAATCATGAGTTGGGAAATCATTTCACATTGCAGCATACATACATGTAGACACACAGGCAGACAGACACAAACAAAGACCATGTAGCCATGGGAGAAGCTCACTCCTTCATAAAAGAACAGTTGGATCCAAATTTTTCCCTGGAGGCATTTACAATTCATTTCTGTCCTTGATAAGTCAAGTTCCAAGTGAACTTCCCCCTTTAAAATAAGGACAGCCATTTGTTTTCGAAAAGTCTTACAAGGGTTTATTTAAGCCAAAATTTTGAGAACATTAATCTCCAAAATCTGGAAGCAAAATCTCCATGGATTGAGAAAACGCTCTGGAGAATGGCAGTTTCCTAGTTTATTTCATACAATAGAATCAAAGGAGGAGCCATAGGGGGTTTCATGAAATCCTCAACGATACATTAAGGGGGCGGCAGAAAGCAACCTGTGGAAATCTCTGGGATTGGATACAAAACAGAAGGGAGAAACTTCTTTCACCTCGGTGGGTACAGGATACTTAGTATTTAACATGCCCTAGAGAAGGGCAGCCATTTTTAATACCTCAAAGAACTGGGTTGACGCCGAAATGTCATTATAGGTTGATTGTTTATCCAAATCCTTCCACTTGTTTTATTTTAGCATGGGGAGAAGGCCTTTTCCGGTTCATTCTGCCTAATTTTAGACGCATCTTTTTCTAACTGTGCTCTAGAAGTTAACTTAGAAGTGCAAAGGGATCCTCATCTTCGCCATGTTAGTGTCGACAGGACACTGACTCTCATGGGGCCTTGGCCTCAGAGGCACGATTTCCGCGTTAATTTTGAGATCTCCAGACTTTGAACAAACTTCTAGGAAAAACCAGTCTTCACGTGCATGTCTCCAGATGGGTCAAATGCCACTGATAGAGGACCACTTTACTCTTTAGAGAAGAATCCTTCCTCTCGCAGCTCCACGAAGATCTTTGTCACCCAGGAACACCGGAGCAGGGGCCCACGAGAGCTCCCCCGGACGTGGCAGGAACCGAGCCCCCTTCCAAGCACAGGCCCCTCTCCTGAGGCGAACCCACTCCAGGGCACCCTGTCCTTCTCCTGGGCTCCTGCCCGCCTCTCTGGGATCTCACTGCCGCTCTGGACGACCCCCTGTGCCCGTCTCTGCCACACCGGATTCAGGGGTCTGGACCACTATTGTCACCCCACAGGCTATTCAGGGTAGGGAAGGAAGTGTCCTTTCTCTTTCAGAGCCAAAGAGGGTCAGGCTCTCATTTAACCAGCAAGGACTTTGTTCAGACTGCAGTAAGCAATATAATTAAAAGTCAAAATTATAGCAGCAACTTATTATTTCCATTTCCCAGGGCTAGTTCAATGCTTATCCACGTCTAGGATTTTCTAAGAGCATCTCTGATAAAGCCATGGCCTGCTACTTAAAGCAAAGAGGACCAGAAATCCGAGAGAAACACACCAAATTCTCCTGGTGTGAAGTGGGGAGCTGGTGGGGCACCATGGGCTTTCGTGGGTACCCAGCACAGGGTCTGTGTCAGCAGGGTGGTCCTGGGTGGCCTTCTGTGAAATCCTGCTGGTCATGCTAAGTAAATGTCAATGGAAGAAACATCCAGACTCCTCCAGCCGACCATGGCTCCTTTGACCAGCGTCTCTGCTTCCTCTTCCGCCACGACTTCCTAAAGCTCTTGCCAGTCTTTGGGGGCATGGACGGCAGCAACATGTGCTTCGGAAGGGGAGTTGCCTACAGTGAGCACACACAGCATTCACGAAGGCTTGGTTGGCCATGGGTGTCAGTGTCATCTGCCTGCTTTGGGTCCTTGTCCCCCTCTGGGGGCTATGGTGGTGGCTATGTGGGCACTGTGGTCAAATCCGACGGGCTTCCTGTAGGCAATGAGAAGTTGACCATGCAGAACCTTAACACCGCCTGGCCTCCTACCTGGAGAAGGTGTGCACCCAGGAGGTAACCTGGAGGTGAAGGTCCGTGACTGGTACTAGAAGCAGGGGCCTGTGCCCACCCGAAACTGCAGCCACTACTACTGGGCCATCGGGGAGCTGCAGGATGAGATTCCTGGTGCCACCATGGAGAACTCCAAGATTGACCTGCAGGTTGACAATGCCCATCTGGCTTCAATGACTTCTGAACCAAGGTTAAGATGGTGCAGGCCCTGTGCATAAGCATGGAGGCTGACATTGACAGCCTGTGCAGGGTGCTGGACGAGCTGACCCTGGCCAGAACAGACCTGGACATTCAGATTGAAGCTCTGAAGGAAGAGCTGGCCTACCTGAAGAAGAACCACAGGGAGGAAGTCAGTGTCCTGAGGAGCCAGGTGGGTGGTCAGTGTGGAGGTGGATTCCTGGCATGGACCTAGCCAAGATCCTGAGTGAGAAGAGAAGCCAGTGTGAGATCCTGGCTGGGAGGACCCAAAGGATGCTGAATCCCCGCCCCCTACCCTTCATCATCCAGACTGCAGAGCTGAACCAAGAGGTCGCTGGCCACACAGAGCAACTGCAAACCAGAGAGACAGAGGTCACTGACCTGCGCCACACCCTCCAGGGTCTGGAGATCCAGCGGCAGTCTCAGCTCAGCACTAAAGCTGCCCTGGAAAGCGCGCTGGGGGAAACAGAGTTCTGCTTTGGAGCCCGGTTGGCACAGATCCGGGTGCTGATTGACAGCATGAAAGCCCCGCGGAGTGATCTGCGAGCTGACACCCAGCAGCACAACCTGGAGTCCCAGCAGCTCACGGACACCAAGACGCGCTGGAGCAGGAGAGGCCACCTACCACAGCCCGTGTGGGGGCCAGGATGCCTATCACTACAACCTGCCTCCTACCCGGACCGCCTGAGTCCAGCAGCCTCCCTGGCTTCCTGCTTCGAGCAGAGGGATGGATGCTTCTGGGTCCGGGAGTGGGAGGGGCGGGACCTTTACCTCTGGCTCCTCTTCTGACCTGTCAATCAAATTTTATAACCCAAAGGGGAAAAAAAGAAGCATCCAAACCTGTGGAGAATTTCTATGAGTTTGTTTGAGCCAAACTAACCACATATACCAGGGAGCAAGATCTCAAATACCACCTAGAAACCTATTTCATTAGCCAAACAATCACTTCCTCGTGCTGGTCGCCCCATGTCCTCCAAGTGGCTGCTGAACTCCAGACATCACTTCAGCACTCAAGACAGAAGAGGTAAATAAGAGTGGCAGTCACCTTTGTGCCTTCGTACTTCTGCGGGTCACACAGCCACCCCTAATTGCAAGGAAGGATTGGGAAGGGAAAGGGGGGTCGGGAATGGGTGTGGGGTCAGCCAGACCACAGTGTCTGCCACACACTGGGGAGCCCGTGTGTGGAGAGTCAGTCTCAGCCTTCTGTCCGGGGAGGGACCTGCCCAGGTGAACAATGGTGTTGAATTCATTTATTTGTTTGTTTGTTTTTTTACCCACCTTCCTCACTCTCCTTCCCTTTGGCTACCACCAGCTTGTTATCTATATCTATAGGTCTGTTACTGTTCTGTTTTGCTTGTTTGTGTGTGTTGGCTTTATAGAGTCTACATAAAAGAGAAATCACACAGTGTGTGTCTATCACTGGCTACTTCTTGCACTCAGCGCAATACCCTCTAGGTCCCTCATGTGTCCCAAATGGCAAGATTTCAATCTTCACGGTGTTAACTTTAGACTGAGCTGACTACCAAGTCAGTGTGGGATGGCACCACTGGGCAAACTCTTACTTTCTTAGGCCATATGCAACCCTCAGGAGCTTCCTGTGATGATGGGCACAGTCCACACTGTGCGATCCAGCTCCGGCCACAGGAAGCTACTGAGCGCTTGAAATGTGCTTAGTGCACCTAAGGAACTTGATTTTTACTTTACTTCAGTGAATTGAAATAACCACTTGTGGTGGCTTCTGCATTTGCACAGCTCTAGGGCATCCTGCTGCTCACGCACCTGTGGGAGTGCGGAGCCATTTTTAGGTATTTGATGAAGAGAACCAAGTTTAAAAGAGATGACGGATAGGCAGTCTTCCTAGTTCAAACACATCGATTAAATTTTCTTTTTCTTTTTTGGGTCAGCAGTTTGAAGGGCAAAGGCTCTTGTTTGATCTTGGCAGAATTTTTCTCCTCAAAATTTGGCTGAACTTTTTTGTGGTTTTATGGTTCATTTCCTTGTAATCATAAAATGAATAAGGGGAGACAGAGTTTGGGTGTGATTGCTTATTTATTTATTAAATAATTTAATTATTTTTATTTTTAACAATTTTAAGTATTTATTGATTATGCTATTACAGTTTTCCCAATGTGTTTCCCTCTTTAGTCCCCCTCCGGCCTGCACCCCCC
>NW_028085691.1:0-108258 GCF_014824575.4 Sturnira hondurensis | reverse complement strand
AACTACGCTTAGAACAAAACTAAAACAGTTGGTAACCCTGGCAACCTAACAATTTGATGTCATTTCAGACCCATAGTCTTTCTTTTTTTAATATAATCTTTATTCTATTTTTCCATTACCATTTAGTCCCTGTATGCCCCTTTCCCTGCTGCAATCACCACCCTGTTGTCCATGCCCACGAGTCCTCTTTCTTTTTCGCTCAGTCTCTCCGCCCTGTCACCTCCCTTCCGACCCCAGCTGTCGTCTGTTCTCCATCTATGAGTCTGTCTCTGTTTCGTTTGTTAGTTCGTTTGTTCATTAGATTCCACATATGACTGACATCATATAGTATTTGCCTTTCTCTGCCTGGCTTATTTCACTTAGCATAATGTTCTCCAGGTCTATCCTTACTGTTGCAAAGAGTAAAATTTCCTTCTTTTTTATGGCCAAGTGAAATTCCACTGTGTAAATGTCCCATACTTGTTTCATCCACTCATCTACTGATGGACACTTGGGCTGCTTCCCTGTCTTGGTGGTTGTGCATAATGCGGCAATGAACATAGGGGTGCATATGTTCTTTTGAATTAGTGTTTTTGGTTCTTTTGCACATATTCCCAGAAGTGGGATTGCTGGGTCACAAGCCCTACCCTTTTTTAATTTTTTGAGGTATCTCCATACTGCTTTGCACAGGGGCTGCCCCAGCTCGCATGCCCACCAACGGGGCAAAAGAGCTTCCCTTTCTGCACATCCTCACCAGCACTCTTTGTTTGTTGACTTATTGATGATACCCATTCTGACAGGTGTGAGATGGTATCTCATTGTGGTTTTCATGTGCATTTCTCTGATGATTAGTGACGTTCATATGTCTGTTGTCCAGCTGTGTGTCCTCTTTGGAGATGGGACCGTTCAGGTCCTTTTCAATTGGGTTTTTTGTCTTTTTAGTGTTGAGTTTTGTAAGTACTTTATACATGTTAGATATTTACCCCTTATCAGATGTATCAGCAAATGTGTTCTCCCATTCTGTGGGTTGTCTTTTTATTTGGTCAATGATTTCCTTTGCTGTGTAGAACCTTTTTAGGTTGGTGAAGTCCCATTTGTTTAGTTTTTCTTTTCAAGCCCATGGTCTTTTAAATATGTGTTAGTCATCTGCTAGGAGGGAGGAGAGGAAGAAAGGACAGGGAGAAACTGATCTCCTGTTATGAAAATTATATATAAATGCAGCATTAGTCTCAGTAGCCAAGACATGGAAACAGCCTACGTGTCCATCAGTATCCACACATACACAGATGTCTGCACAAACACACATGTACATGCATGTTTGCACACAGTGGAATATTCAGCCGCAAGAAAGGACATCCTGCCACTCGGGACCACGTGGATGGACCCCGAAGGCGCTACACTAAGGGAGGAGAGTCAGACAGAGAGAAAAATACCCTATCACATCACTCATCTAGAAGCTAAAACAGCCAGTCTCACAGACACAGAGAGTAGAATGACGGCCACCAGGGGCTGGGGCAGGGACTGGGGAAGATGCCAAAGGCGCAGACTTGCAACTAGAAGATGACGAAGTTCTGCAGACGGATGCACAGCGCAGATGACAGGCAGCCGCGCGGTACCGTGTGCTTCAGAGTTGTGAGAGTGCAGACCTGAGACGTCCTCGCCACAAAAATACATGACGATTATGTGACGTGGAAGAGTCACCCAATGATGATCACACTGCAATGTATGTGAGTAAACGTATCAGATGAACACACTGTGCACCTTAACCTTATACAACGTCATACATCCATTACAGCTCAGTTTTTTAATCATGTGTAGAGACAGTCTTGCTAATTCACTTTCACTGGCCACAGAAGTCAGCGTCAGAACAAAAGAGGTGTTTTTTTAAAAAAGTCTTTCCAACTTTCTGGGATTCTTGTTTTCTTGCCAGTTTCTGTCTCTGGTTTTCCAAACCAGATAACTTCTTGGGAGGCATTTTAAAGGGCATAGAATTTTGGTAGCAAATTGAATCGTTTTCTCTCAGGAAATAGTACCAGGCCAAGCGTTCCCCATCCTCACAAGCTCGGCCTAGTGACCCGGGGACGGGAGGAGGCTGCGCACAGGGCGGGAGAACACGAGAGAGGTGGGCGCTGGCAGCAACACCTTCCGCGGCCTGTCGAGGGCGCCAGTCAGCCTGCACTTCAGTAGTTCTATGTGGAGAAGTCTGCAGAGACCGTGGCCTGTCAATACTTTGGATTCATTGAAGCGATTTTTTAATTAGGATATACTCACAACATATAAATAAATATAGCAAATAATGGTACTATGTACCCCCCGCCAAGCATAAACAAATGTTAACATTTTTCTCGTCTTTGCTTCAGACGTTTCATTTTAAGAAATATCACGTTTCAAATCCAACGGAAGTCCGTGCCCTGTCCCCCTCAAGGGAACCTGGTATCCTGGAGTCGGTGCATGTCATTCCCATGAATGTGGTGTGCTTTATTAACTGCGTTTTTACCTGCAAACAATTCAAACCATTGCTTTGTGTGTTTGTAAGTTTTGCATAAATAATAGCTACCATATTTTGCTCTGTTAATATGTAGTCTTGGGGGAAAATTTTTAGGGAAAAATAAGGATGTGCATTACACATGAGTATAATGATTACATACCATGGGTATAACAATCCGTGTATAATGCACACAAACATGGTGCGCAGTATACACGGCAAAATATGGTATGTGGCCTTTTCTCATTCTTTTGGCTGCTCAGCATCTGAGGCCCCTTTCCAGGGGGAGCAAGAGTCCCCTCTACCATAAAAGCTAAAATCAAAGGCCAACTGCCCACCGTCCAGCCCTTCTCGAAGGTAGGGACAGACATATGACGGAGGCTCTCCCATGAGACCCTGACCCCTGGCAGAGTTGGTCACCAGAGTCCCCAGAGGCCTGCGGCTGGGCAGCGGGGCCGTGTACTCCTGGATCTCCGCTCCCCTCCAGACAGTGAACGACCCACTATCCTCCCAATCCTTTCTCTGCGTCAGTCAGTCTGTTGCTTAGGGTTAAGAACCTGCTTGAAAAGGATACTTTTGTAACTTACTGTGTTCATTCAACATGTGTTTAGATTCAGATGGGTATACATAGTTGACAAGCACAGGAATATGTCGCTCCAAAGAGGCCACTTTGGCACATTGATGATCTTAAATTGTAGGTGCTTGGGAAACAGCTGGTGCAAGGAGGACACTCTGACGTGCCCGCGTCTCCCTGAACACAGGAGACAAATCTCCCTTGAGAGGGAACCCGCCAGGGACCAGGAGGGTCTCACCACCATCAAATAAAGTGCAATGAGCATTTTCCTCCCTCTCAGAAATCAACTAGGAGAAACATGGAGAATGAGGCACAAGGATCCAAGGAGCCCCCTGACATCCTGAGGGACAGCAGTGGTGGGACAGCCCATGGTGGCAGTAGAGGCAGCAGCAGCAGCAGCTGGCGAAGGGGTTGAGACTGACTCAGAGCGAGCCTGCCGCTGAGATGAGAACGTCAGTAACAGCAACACGACAGCAGTGGCGAAGGCTCACACAGCACTCACAGCGATGCTGAGGCTCAGGAAGGTGAAGTGACTGCCCGAGGTCAGCCAGGTGGTAGGTGGCAGAGGCGGAATTCACACCAAGGCCGTCTGGCTGCAGAGTCTGTGCTCCTCATGTCTGTGCCCTGTGCAGCCTCCCGTTTCTCTCTCTCTCTCTCTCTCTCTTTCTCTCTTTCTCACACACACACACACTCACACACTCACATGCTCAAATGTGAGGAGCAGCAAAATGCATGCCTTGAGGGTGAGGAGCACACCCTCAGCTACAAAAACAAAATCTCTCCTGTGCAGCAACTGGAACAGATCCCAGGCTGGTGGCAAGACCATCCCTGGATCTGCGCTGGTTCAGGGAGGAGGGCTGAGTGAGGAATCGTGAGGGCAGCCATCCGGGACGGCTTGTCTGTGAGCTAAGGATGGCCACACATTCTTTGCCACTCCTTCCACCAAGAGTCCACTTCCCTCCCTTGGAGCTGCTGGCTCTCTGACTTGGTTTGATCAACAGAAAGTGTCAGTAGTGACGCTGTCAGGCTTTCAAGGCTGGGCTTCAACAGAACCGCCATGGCCCTGGCTGGCCTGGCTCAGCTGGTGAGGGATCGTCCAGAAAGACCGATGGTGTGATTCCCATTGTCCTTGTCCACGGGTCCTTTACACATGTTCCTTGACTTGACCCTTCCTCTTCTTTGCCCCATTATCCCCTCCCCCCTCCCCTCTGGTCACTCTCAGTTTGTCCTTTATTTCTGGGACTCTGGTTCCATTTTGCTCCCTTGTTTGCTGTGCCCATTAGGTTCCACTTATAGGTGAGACCTTATGGTATTTGTCTTCCACCTCCTGGCTTATTTCACTCAGCATAATGCTCTCCAGATCCATCCATGCTCTCATGAACAGTAGAAGCTCCTTCTTTCTTTCTGCTGCATAGTATTCCATTGTATAAATGTACCAGTTTTTTGATCCACTCATTTACTGATGGTCCCTTAGGCTGTTCCCAGCACTTGGCTATTGTAAATCGTGCTGCTGTGAACACTGGGTGCATAGGTTCCTTTGAATTGATGTTTCAGGATTCTTAGGGTATAATCCCAGCAGTGGAATTGCCGGGTCACAGGCAATTTAATCCTTATCTGAGGACACGCTTTCAGAGGGAAAGGGAGAGAGAGGGAAAGTATCACTGATGTGAGAGAGAAACATTGATTGGTTGCCTCTCATATGAGCCTCAACCAGACAGAACCGACCACCCAAGCAAATGCCCTGACCTGGAGTGGAATCAACACCCAACCCACTCAGCCACACTGGTCAGGAACCAGGTATTCCTTTTAAAGGGCCAGTACAGAGGCACTCAGGCACTCACCCAAGGTTCCAGATGAGGGACAGTGGTTTGGGGGATACCAGGGACACACAGGGAGAAACTGAGCTGTGCGGCTCCAGGCCGAGGGCTGGAGGGACAGCCGCCCCTTTCCTGTGATGAGCCCTCCCCCCACATGGCCAAACAGGAGTCTGCATTTGCCTGCTGACCACCACCTGTCCCACTCTTAACCTTAATGGTCTCTTTAAAGGCTCTGGGCCTAAATACAATCACAGTGGGGGCTGGTCCTTCAACATACAAATTTTCGGGGACAAAACTCTGTCCGTAACAGGGGTCCCCTATGGTGTGTGCATTTCCTACCTACCAGCTGGTCTCCATTCCCTGAGCCCCTCAGGAAGCGTGGTGCTCGGTGCCTCCCCAAGCTCTGGCCTCACCACGAAGAGCAGCTGATGGGAGGCACCTGGCCTGCAACTGCCTCTCCTGTCTTCTGGGCTGGGGCTGGGGTCGGTCTAGGTCACAGGGTCATGGGTGACTGATGCTCAGATTGAACCCGAGGCTCAGCTGTCATACACAGGGCTCTGGGGGACCCTCCACAGGCTCTCAGACCCCTTGTTTGTTTGGGCTGCTAAACAACACCATAGGCTGCCTATAAATAACAGAAATGTATCTCTCAGAGTTCTGGAGGCTGAAAGCCCGGGATCAAAGTGCCAGCACATTCAGGGTCTGGTGAGGGCCGACTTCCTGGTTCACAGACGGCTGTGACCTCTCACTGTGACCTCTCACTGTGTCTTCTCAGGGTGGTCAGGGTGAGGGAGCTCTCTGGAGTCTCCTTTATATGGGCTCCACCCTCCTGACCTAATCACCTTCCAAGGCCCCACCTCCAAACACCATCACATTGGGGGTTAGGTATCAGTGTGAACTCTGAGTACACAAACCCATAGTACCCTTCAGTCCATAGCACCCCCAGCGTCCTGGGTCAGTTGGGGCAGAAATGAAATTTAGGGCTGAGGCTTCAGGGTTCCTTCATTCAGGGACTGCGTGTAGCAGAGGGCAGGAGCTGGTGGATCCAGTTTGTGGATGTGCTGCGTGGGTGACCACAGAGGAAAGAGGGGAATCCCAGACCCCTCGAGGAGTGACCTACAGAGGGTGTAGGGACCGCCCATGGGAAATGGGCAGCCTGGGTCCCATCGCTGAGGTCCCCATAGCCCACAGTGGGGTGCAGCTGACACCCACGTTCAGCACTGGGTCCTCAGGGGCCCTCAGCCTGGCCCTAGGTCTTGTCCTGTCCTAGGACAGGGAGGGACCCCTGAAGGCTGTGACAACCTGTTACTCAGGACTGGGTGCAGGCATCGCAGGGAGGTGCTAGTGAAGTGAGTGGGTCCCTGGGATCCCCAGGAATGTGGGGCCAGGACTGGTCCCTGCAGGGGCAGCACAGCCCTTTGCTGTCCATGACTGCAGGACCCTCTCCAAACACAGACAGGTGTCCCCATGGCCAGCCCTCCCCATGCTGCTCTCCTCCTGGCTCCGTCCTCTCCCCCCACCCTCAACCCCTGTCCCTCTGATGTGCTTACTTCCCTGTACCCTGACTTCCTCAGGAGCTCCCTGTCCTTCCTGGACCTAACGCCCCAGTCCCCACCCCCACCCCATGTTCTGAGATTCGTTGGACTGATTCCCAGGTGGAGGGTCCTCTAGGTCCAGAGGGAGCAGCAGGAACATGTGACGGGGACTTTGGTGCCCCAAGTCCCATTCTGGGGGACTAAGGGCACCTAGCTTGTTCCTGGGGTCCATCCTGAACCTGGGACCCAGCTGCTGTAGCCAGGAGACCTCACCCTTCCCTGAGGGAGGGTCCAAGGTGACTCAATGGGGAGGGAACACCTCAGTGAGTGTGGGTTGTGAGAAACACTTTGCACCCTGAACCTGACACTGACTGGGGCCCCCTCTTGTGTTCACAGCCCTGTTCTGGTGCTGCCAACAGAGGGAGACCCGGGGAGGTCTGACTGACCAGCAGAAAGGGGAATGGGGTCCTCTGTCGTCTGCCCTGTGGCCACGCGGGGGCGCCACCGCGCTGCACCTGAAGGCTGAGTGCGCCCTGGGAGGGTTTGAGCTGAGAGGGGTCAGAAGTGCCTGACCTGGGGGCTGGGCACCAGTCAGGGATGAAGCAGCTTCTGAGCAGTGCTGGACTCCACAGGCGTCAAGGTCAGGGACTGAACAAGGACTGACAGAGAGGAGAGCTCAGGAGGCTTGGGCCACCTCTGAGGTTTCCACCTCCCCACTACAACCCCTCTCTCCAGCCCCCTGATGACAACACTCCAGGGGAAACTGAAAAGAAACATTTTATCTACTTTCTGCTTTCCATAGTACTCCTTCTTGATGTAGCAACAGTGGCAACATTTGCAGGAGTTTTCCTCAGGAAGGACACAGGAAAAATTGGTAACATGCTCCTCCCTGACAGGGATCCTGGGTGCCTGGGGCCTGGGCGGGAGGAAAGTTTTCCGGGTCGACTTCTTGTGTTGTCCGTCCGGAGTGAGCGTTTCTAAATGTGTTACCTCTGCAAGGCCCTTTCCAGGTCAGGTCCAGGTGGCACAGCTGGGGCCGTGCGACGGGCCAGGATCCAGGTCCTCTCTCTGTTCCTCCAGCCCAGGCTCCCAGGCTGTCACACCTCAGAGCCGGCACTGCTGGGCCTGGGCCTGAAAACCTGCCACCAGGCAGCCCCTCCCTCCCTGGCAGTGTCCCCAAGTGTCCTCACTGAGCGGCTCTCCCTGCCCTGCCCCTGCCCAGGCCCCTCCAGCCTCCCCCTACCCCACCTGCTTTGCTTTTGTTCACACTCGGTTCACTAACACACATTTTCAGTGTATGTATTTGTTTACTGTCAGTCCCTCCTTGAGAACACACGGTTTACAAGGACAAGGACAGGGATGTGACTTTCACAGCTGTATTTCCAGGGCCCTGAAAGCTGATTTTAAAACATTTGAGTGAGTGACTGAGTGAAGGCACAGACTGCACACACCCTGCTACACACCGACACACAGATACCACACCCACAGGGACACACTCACACACACTGAGGTTCTCACACACACTCACATACACTGGCACACACACTCACACTTAAACCCTAACTCCCATGCAACATCACATGTGAACACCCCATGTCAGCGTGCATCATCATTTCTAGTGTTTTCTCCAAAGGACTGTGAAAACTCACCTAAAAGGCGCCTGAAGTTTGAAAGACCAACACGGCGGTCACCCTAGGTTCGACCATTTCGATGTTATGTCCTATCTTACTTACAGAATGTATTTCTGTAATTTTTGCTGAAACATCTGAAAATCACTTGTCAGCATCGTGACCCTCTCCCCTGACTATTTCAGTATTGGTCTCTGAAAAAATAACCTTTCTCTTCAAACAATAGTATTGTTACACTGAAGAAAATAGCTATCATTTCCTGATATTATACACTGTCAAATAATATAAACTTCTCCACGTTACCCTGCAGATGTCCCCCATTGGGGAGGAGGAGCGCCCAGGGGCCCTCGGACCATCCCGATGCCCCCGTCCCCTCCCAGCACCCTCCCTCCTCCCCTCCACAGCCACACCAGGGAAATGGAGAGTGGGCCATTTTCCTCTGCTCCCTGCTTCCGTTTCTTAAACTCAGTTTTGATGTGAAATCATCTCTTACTGGGAACAGCATCTCAATGTCTACATCTCCCCGGTGTGGATATGCACATCGGGGTGACCGGGAAGAGGACCTCAGCTGCCCTGGGCCTCCTGTCCCCTCAGCAGGACAGGAGAGGGGCCTGGGTGCCAGGGCCACACCTGATGCCCCAGAAGTCACACCTCCAACAGTAGCTGTCACACTGAGACCTGGAGTGACCACAGTCCCCTCTCTCAGGTTTCAGAGCAAACTCATGCACGTCCTCCGAGACCCACCTCTCCCCCAGTGCCTCCACCCCACAGTCAGGGGTTAGGACTGGGACTGAGACCCCCATCCCAACCTCTCCATCCCACCCACAGAGCCCCAGGGAGAGCCCAACCCCTGCTCCCCCCACCCCCTCACTCACCACCATCCTCCCTGAAGCCACCAGGACCAACCTCATCTGTCCTTGTCCCTGTCTGTCTCAATGACCCCTGGTCCCCAAACATCCTGCACCTCATCTCCACAGGCTCTGCAGCCCCCACTCTGTCCCCTCCCACACCCCCTCCTCCCCAACCCCTGGAACCTGCCTGCTGCTCACCCCCCAAAGTGCTCATCCCAGGACCAGAACCTGGGCAGCGGTCCCCCAGGATGAGGTCCCTGCACTTCACAGCTCTCGCAGGAGCCTGAGACAACGACCCCCTGTGAAGTCCTCCCATGGGTGTCCCCCCTCCCACTGACCTGGTACCCTGGGTGTGGAGGGGGCGGGGTCCTTGCTCCTCCACTGCTTTGACCCCTTTCCCTCCCTCTCCCTAGCACCCCCAATCAGCCATCAGACTGGAGCCCCCACTACCTCATCAGAGGGATTCCCTGTGCACCCCAGGGCACTCCCCCATTTCTTTTAGCTGCTGGCCCATGGTCACCCTCCCAGAGCGCTGCCTCCTTCACCCTCGGTGATGTCAACACCATCGAGTATGGAAGGCTGAACAGTGGTCCCCAGAGACGCCCAGCCTGGTCCTTGGAACCTGTGACAGCTTTCCTCACCAGGCAAAGGGACCTGGGTGATGTCATTGAGGTTAAGGACCATGGGACAGGGAGATTCCCCCGCATTCTCTGGGTGGGCAGTCAGGTCACATAAACCCTAAAAGCAGAGCGGCCCGAGCTCCAGAAAAGCTGAGTCCGTTCCCGGGAGAGGGGCTCCGGGGACGGAGAGGAGGAAGGGGGCTGGGCCCGGCCTGGCGGTCGCTCTCTGGTTTCCCCGGACAGACTCCCGGCCCGGACTCGGGGATGCGGTGCGACAACGAGCTCTCGGAGCAGGAGGAGAGATCCGGGCAAAGTCCCAGGTGCCGGGCCAGGCGCTCTGGGTCTCGGACCGAGGGCGGAGTCCGGGCGGGGAGGCTTCGCGCTGGGGACTCGGGGTCTCCGGGTTTCACTTCTGCGGCTCCCAAGCTGCCCCGCCGCCTCCTTCCTGGATACTCGTGACGCGGCCCCCGGTGTCGCTCTCTTTGGTGGCCGCTGTCTAGAGAAACCAATCAGCGCCGCCGCCGCTCCCCGGTTATAAGTCTCCCCGGAGCCGCCCGGACGCACTTTCTCCCCAAACCCCGAGACCGCGCGTCATGCGGTCCCCGAGCCTCCTGCTGCTGCTCTCGGGGGCGCTGGCGCTGACCGGCGCCCGGGCGGGTGAGCGCGGGGTCGGGAGGGACCGCGGGACCCCGGGGAGGGCGCGTCGCCACCGCCCGGACCCCGCTCCGGTCCCCGTTTCCGTCCCCGCGCCGGTCCGGGCGTCCCCGGTCTCACCGCTCCCCGCTCGCAGGCACGCACTCCCTGAGCTATTTCCGCACCGCCGTGTCCCCACCCGGCGGCGGGGAGCCCCGCTTCTTCGCCGTCGGGTACGTGGACGGCACCGAGTTCGCGCGGTTCGACAGCGACGCCGCGACCCCGAGGATGGAGCCGCGAGCGCCGTGGATGGAGGGACCGTGGGTGGAGGAGGATCCGCACTATTGGGACCGGAACACGCGGAACTACAAGGAAGCCGCACAGAATTACCGAGTGGGCCTGAAGAGCCTGCGCGGCTACTACAACCAGAGCGACCACGGTGAGCGCGCGGGGCCGGACGGGCGGGGTCGCCCCGAGTGTCCGCGTCCGACCTTCACCCCGAGAGGAGCCCGCGGGACTCGCACCGGGTTGGGTTTCGGTTTCGGTTGGATCCCCGCGGGTGGGGGCGGGTCGGTGGGCGGGGCTGACCTCGGGGCGGGGTTTGTGGGCGGGGCTGACCTCGGGGCGGGGTCAGGGTCTCACCCCATCCAGAGGATATCCGGCTGCGACCTGTGGCCCAACGGGACCGTCCTCCGCGGGTACAGCCAGTACGCCTACGACGGCGCCGACTACATCGCGCTGAACGAGGACATGCGCTCCTGGACCGCGGCCGACACGGCGGCTCGGATGACGAAGACCAACTGGGAGGCGAGCGGTGCGGCGGAACGATTCGGGACCTACGTGCGCGGCCGGTGCAGGGAGTGGCTCCTGCGGTACCTGGAGCTCGGGAAGGCGGCGCTGCAGCGCGCAGGTACCGGGGCTCGCGGGCCCCCCACCCTCGGGCTGGGCTCCGACGCGGAGACGGGACGTGGGGACCCGAGTCAGAACCACCTCTGGGTCGGGAGGCCAAGTCCGCCCCGACTTTCCGACCCGGGACCGGAGGGCGACCCCGCCTTCTCTCAGGGACGCCCGGGGGGCAGCCTCTCCGGGGACGGAGGGGATACACCCCGAGATGTCCGGTCAGCGGCCCCCTCTGACCCTGGCGGCGCCCCGGCCCATGGGAACCTCCTCTCTCAGGCCCGATCGGGCCCCGCACCCGCGAGTCTCGGTCCCACCCCCGCTCTCCGCAGCCACGTGCCCGCCCCTCCCCCCCTCCCCAAGTCTGGACCAGAAACGCTTTTCTCCCTCAGACCGGACTGCACGTGGGCTGAGTCCCTCTGGTTCTAGAACTTTCTACAGACCAGGGGATCCCCCCAGCTGCCTCTGTCAAGACTGGGTCTGGGCTTTACCCCCGCCCCGTCCTGTCCAGTCTCGGGTTGGCCACAGGAGCGCTGCTGGACTGCCCTGCGGCCCCTGCGAAGTTCCCGACTTTCCGACCCTTGTCCTCAGACCCCCCAGACGCGCGAGTGACCCGCCACCCCACGTCTGAGCAGGAGGCCACCCTGAGGTGCTGGGCGCGGGGCTTCTACCCTGCGGACATCGACCTGACCTGGCAGCGGGACGGGCAGGAGCACACTCAGGACACCGAGCTGGTGGAGACCAGGCCCGGGGGCGACGGGACCTTCCAGACGTGGGCAGCGGTGGTGGTGCTGCCTGGGGAGGAGCAGAGATACACGTGCCACGTGCGGCACCAGGGGCTAAGGGAGCCCCTGACGCTGCGATGGGGTGAGGGGGGCCTCCGTGGACTTCACTGGGGGCAGGGCAGGACCCAGGGGCAGGGCCCTCACCTTCCTGTCCCTTTGCAGAGCCGCCTCCTCAGACCAACACCATCATGGTCATCTTGGGGGTCCTTGGTGGCTTGGTCCTGCTTGGAGCTGTGATGTGGGGGAGGAGACGCTCAGGTAGGGGCGGTTGGGGTCTGGTTTCTTGCCCCAACTGGGGGTCTCAAGCCCAGGAGACCCCCTTCATTAAAGTGAAGCATTGTCTTCACTCATGTGCTTGCCAGTCTGGGGCCCTACTTGCTACAGTGACTGTTTAGGAAGGCTTCTGTGAGATAAAGGACAGATTTGTCACCCTGATGATTCTGGTGTTGGGGACCTGGCTCCCAACAGTCACAGGTCCAAGGGGAGAGTCCCTGCTGAGGACGGACCTGCAGGAGGGCTGTTGGTCCAATTCCTGCACATAAACTTCCCTCAGGTTTCTGGATCCTGCCCTGACTCTGTAGTCAGAGTTCTGGAAACTTCCCTGGGGACCTGCACCAGGGCTTCCCTTGGGACCTCATGGCCCTGCCTCCTCCCTGGTGTCTCACAGGATGTTTTCTTCCCGCAGGTGGAAAAGCAGGGAGCTACGCTCAGGCTGCCAGTGAGTATGGAGGGGGGACCCCTGAGACCCCGTGTCAGCTTAGACGGGAGGCCATGGGGGACCTCCCTCTCCCCCCATAGTTCCTCCTTTGGTCTCCTGTCCTGGGGTCTCTGACCACATCCTGTTTTGTGCCACCCAGGCAGTGACAGTGACCAGGGCTCTGATGTGTCTCTCAGGGCTTGTAAAGGTGAGGCCCTGACACTGGAAGGGTTGGGTGGAGGGGACAGGATTGGGTAATGGGGACTCTGTGGGACTATTGAGCACGAGGTGGGCTGTTGGACAGTGTCACCTCTACAGCGACTGATGGACATATGTTCATGATTATTTTCTTCTGCAGCGTGAGACAGCTGCCCTGTTGGGGAATGAGTGATGGAAGGTTCCTCACACACACACACCCGCCAGCCCCTGTTTGTCACTTCAGGGACATCTCACTTCTGCTTCTGCAACTGGCACCTGAATGTTTGTGTTCCCATCAGCATCACTGAAGAGGGGGGAGGCGGGCCCACCCCGCCCACCAGCCCCCTCCCCACATGTCCCTGCTCCAGCAGAGAGCCCAGCCCCGCCCCCCAGCCCTGTCTGTGCTTCCTGGTGCCTGAGCTGCAGCTTCTCGCTCCCTCATTGAAATGAAGCTCTGGGTGTAAATTTGTTTTCTCAATTCTTGCTGTGAGTGGTTGATGTGTTCATTAAAAAGCTGAAGATCCTAAATTTTGAAGGAAATAAATGGACTCATCAAGAAGTTTCCAGAACCTCTGTGCTTGCTGTGCTGAGTCTGTTGTGGGGACAGAAGAGGCTGTGAGGACCGAGCATGGTCAGGCTGTGCCCAGTCGGTGCCTAGTGCATCGTGGGCTTGATGTGGTCCCTCCCTGACTGCGTTGCCCTCTGCCCCTTTGTCCTTGTCCCTTCAGTAGAACCTTGCCCCTGCAGGACCTGTGACCACAGGAAGCCAACATCACCCAGACCTTGTAAACTGTCCCAGTGAAGCCCATCTCCAGGACAGTGGGCAGCAAAGGCCATGTGTGGCCAGGTCAGCCGAGGCTCAGGCCTGGGTCAGACCCTAAGTTCCATATTCTGAGTCTTTATTTGTTGCTTCTTTGTTTTTGTAGAGCAGCATGAGTTTGTTTGTCCTTGTTAGGAGCCCTGGTCTCATTCTCCTCTGGGTGTCCCCTCCCTGTCAGCAGCAGAGGTGTTTTGCCTGTCACTGTCCCCACCTGCCCAGGGGTCCCTGCACACAGGAGTCTGTGGTGTGGAGATGACTTGTCAGACTCCTCCTCTCTTGCCTCCTCTAGGGCTTGGCTGCCCTTTCATCTCTTCCTAAATTCTCAGAGGAATGGGGTTCTGGACCGAGCAGAGCTGGGATCCCATAGTTTCCCAACCGAGATAAGTCTCCATTGAATTCCACTCTGCTTGCCTGCCCCTCCCCCTGCCCTTTGCTCCAGTGCTGGCTTCTGTGTCTCTGATGTTTCAGGAGGGAAGCGCATGGAGTGAGAGCTGCTCTGACTGAGATTCTCACAGCCCCGGCCTTTCCCAGGCTCCAGGATGCTGGTCCTGCAGGTCCCTGGGAGCCCCTGGATGGCACCCAGATGGTGCCCTTGGTGACGTGGGGCTCCCCTGTGGCTCAGGGCAGAGACCCCCCAGGTAAGAGCAGAGCTGCTGCTCTTGGGGGCCCGGCTCCGGGGAATGGCCCCTGGGGCTTTCACACGTGGGCCCCGCCCACAGCGAGGCCTTGGGGTCCGACATCGTCCAGGGCCACGGTTCCCACCAGAGAGAGAAGGAGATTGTGTCTGTTGGACACAAGAGTCCCTGGTGGTCTGGACGGATTTGGGAGGGACAAGGTTCTCAGGGAGGGGTCACGATGGCATTTCAGCGTCAGATATCTGAAAGGGGAAGCCAGGGTCCCTCAGCTGTGTCCAGGCCCCTGGAACGGTGCTGCACAGCCAGGGCTCCAGGCAGAGGCCCTTCCTCAGAGCCGAGCGGGGGCCACGCCACAACCATCCCGAGGAGCAGAGGGGGCAGTGAGGACGAGCTGCGGTTGAGGCGCACAGAATACCCACTGCAGCTCACAGTCACCAGTCAGGAACCGATCAGAGGGTATCTGGGCAGGGCCAGAGAGGAAGTGAGAAACAGGAAGTGGCCTCTCTTGGTCCCAGTGTTCCACCAAGCCCACGCCTGATAGAACAGGGAGCAGAAGGGTGAAGTTACTTATGTTAAAATTCCCAGCCTCTCCATCTCCACCTGTAAAGCCAGCCCCACTTCTTCCTGAGAATCAGGTTCTCTCAGGCTTCTTCCCCGGTTTCCAGGATTAATAGCCTTTGAAACTTCCCAATCCATCTGACCAAACTTCATCCCACTGTACCCTTGTCTCAGGTAGAGGGAAGGGGAAGGTTTCCTGACGTTCATCACTCAGGTGGGCCCAGAATCGGACCAGGGCAGCTCAGCTGTGCAGCCTGTGCAGCCGGTGAGAGAGAAATGGAGGCGCTGGAGTCTCAGAGGGCAGGTCGGCCTGTGGGAGCAGCTGGTGAGATGGGACGATGCCCAACAGGAGGTGAGAGGACAGGTGGTGAGGGCGGGCCCAGGAGACGCTCCTCTGGGAGCCGGGGCGGTGGTGGCTGGCGATGTGAGTTCACTGAAATAACGGTGTGAGGATTCTTTGGGGAGAATAGTGAGCAGCGTGGCGGGTGCACGTGGGAGAGATCTGTGGGTTCCAGTTAGTGAGAGGAATGAGATGAAACCATAAAACTCATACAAGAAATCCCAGAGAAAAAGCCCTTTGACACTGATCTGGCTGTGACTTTCTGGATACGACACAAAACACATGCAACAGAAGCAAAAGTAGACAAATGGAATCGGATCGATCTAGAAAGCTTCTGCACAGAAGAAAATAACAGTCAACGTAGTAAACAGGAAGGCTAGGGAAACGGGAGAAAATATGTTTGCAAGTCATATATTTGATAGGAGATTGATACCCAAAATATAGAAGGAGTTCATACAACTCTAAAACAACAAAAAACTAATAAATATCAGCAAAGGACCTAAATAGACATTCTCCAAAGAAGAAATACAAAAGGCCAACAGGTCTATGCAAAGGTGTTCACCTTTCTGGTTACCATGGAAATGCAACTCAAAACCACAGTGAGATAGCGGCACCACACACCTGCTGAATGGCTGTCACCAAAAGGTGGAGGACAGCAAGTGTTGGCGAGGATGCAGAGAAGAGGGAACCCTCGTTCGCTGTGGGAGGGAATGCAGATTGGCAGGGCCCCTGTGGAAACCAGTGGGGAGATTCTCACAAAGGAACAGCTGAGCTGCCCTACAATCCAGTAACCCCGCTCCAGAGCGTATCCTACATCGAAGGAAAGGCAATCTGGGTCTTGAAGAAATGTCTGCACTTCCCTGCTCATTTCAACTTTATTCACAACAGCCAGCCTATAAACACAACCTGAATGTCCATAGACTGCTGGATGGGCAAGAAAATGCACGTATACACGGTGAAATATTGTTCGGCCTTTTAAAAGACGGGAATCCCGCCGTTTGCGAGAGCGTGGACGACGGAGGAGGACATCACGCTCAGTGAAACAAGCCAGATGCAGAAGGACTAACACTGCGTGGACTCCAACCCAGTGGAAGGGACAGAAACAGAGAGCGGGGCGGGGACCGCCCGAGGCCGGCGGGAGGGGCTGGGAGGGGCCGGGAGGGGCCGGCCAAGGAGGAGGAAATTTAGGTCACAGTCTGGCAGGTGAGTGCGTCCCGCAGCACCGCACAGAGCGGCGTGGCCGTACCGACAGGACTGGGCTGAGCTCTCAACACACAGGGGAAGAGACAAGGGGGAAACAGCTGTGTGAGGGGAGGGATGCTGCGACGGTCTTGGTTGTGCTGAGAGACTGTCGCACAACATTTCACAACGGGCCCGGTGTCAGGCTACCTGGTCGCACACAATGAATACCTGCAGTTTCTGATTGTCAAATAGACCTCGGGAAGCTGGAAACATTTCTAAAAAATGAAATCAATTCTCTGGGCACTCTTTGATTCATAAGACTAAGGCTTAGGTTAGGTGTTGTATAAAAATGAAAATAAGATAATAATTTGCTTTGATATGTGCATGTGTAGAGAATAAGACAGACCTAAAAACCGCATTATTTCCGCCTCCCCAATGTCCCCAGTGTGAAACGATTTAAAGGCGCCCAGACAGAGACCACCCACCCCCATTCTAATGGTTTCCCGCGGAGGTTTTGTTTGTTTGCATTCTTTCAGAACACGAATTTTTCATTTCCCTGCATTTTGAATGTGACTACGTAAGGTTATGAAGTGCACAGTTTCCGTCCCACTCAGTGGAGCGTGTTTCAGGTCTGACCCCGCGGTGAGGAGCACAGTCACCCGGTTCCGCCCAAGGGCTGCCTCACCTCCCACCACATGCCCACTGCAGGCGCGGTGACAGAGTCCCTTGGTCACCGCCAACCCCTCAGTTTAAAAGTAAGGCCACAGCCGGCCGCAGCCCCGACCTGCCCCTCTCCGGACCCGCGTGTGCACTTTTGCTGTGGAACCAGGTGTGCAGGGGTTGGGCCACACGCGTCCAGCTCCTCCACTGGACCAAGTGTCCCCTGCTTGCCTCCTGACCCTGGCGGTGGTCTGCACGCCCCCAGCGAGGTCCGAGGTTCCCCGCCCCCAGCGAACCCTCTAACTCCCCGAAGTCTCGCAGGTCTCGGTCTCTCTGCTTCCTGAACGTGCAGTTGTCTCTCCACCAGGGAATGGAAGTCAGCCTCGCACGTTTACTCCCCCATTCGTTCCCATTCCTATCTTTATCCACTTTCCTATTCCGGTTCTTTATTTTGTTTGTTCATTAAAGAGCTGCTTGTGCGTTTTAGAGTTAGTCCCACCTCCACTTTAGATACAGTGGGTCTACTTCCATTCTCTGTCTATTCACTTATCAGTGATGCTTTTTGCTTAAGAGAAGTATTAAATTTTAGTGTAATCCATTTTATTATATTTTTGCTTTGCGCTTTTACATTGTCTTAAGAAATGATTCCTCCCACCCATGTTCATAATTATATTCTGTTATACATTCTTACATTTGTCTTATAACTTAAGATTTGTGTTTTCATCTCTGATCCTTCCAGGGTCCAAGTGTTTAGGTTAAGTGCAGATCTAGGTGCATTTTCCCTCCTCGTCTAAGCCAGTTTCTCCAACCCCATCTGCTAACTAACTTCCTCCCTCCCAGTCTGCAGAGGGGCTCCTTTGTTGTGCGTTAGGTCCCCTGAACCCACAAACGCTGAGCTCCCCACTCTGTGCCAATCCTCCCTGACTTCACTGTGAGGGCTTTCTAAGAGGTCACCTCATAGGAGGCGCCAGGGCACCTCAGCTCCAGGCCCTAGTGAGAGCGGGGAACCTGGAAAGAGTTACAGTGAATGCCTGCATTTCCAGGTTGCTGAGCCTGAGGGGTGGTGGTGCTCACTCAGCCAGGGACCCTGGGAACAGAACAAATGCAGGGGAGGGTAAAGAGCAGGTGTTCCCTCTGCAAGCAGGGTGCGCAGCTCCGCACAGCGAGCGCTGCAGGCAGGTGAGGAGCGACTGTGGGTGGGGAGAGAGAACTTCTGAACGTCTCTCAGAGAAGGTGATGCCCAGCCTGGTGTTGAAGGGCAAGATGGACCTGGGCATTTTTAGTCTGAGCATTAGGACCACAATATATTTTTACTTTACACTTTTTTAAAATTTCTATTTGGATGATATGCAAATATGATGCAATGTGAAATAAGCAGCACAAAAAGGCAAAGGAATCACAAAGCTATGAGAGCAGACCCTAAACACTGGAATGTACTCGGACAAAGTTGTGGACTCATTCTTCCACGTTCAAACTGCATTACTTCTGACTGCCCTCCGTCTGATGCAATACTCCGATCGAGATGTTTTTCCCATCACTCAACACAGTTTTTAAAGCCATTGATTTTGATGCCTTTTTGTGCGTCTGCTGCTCTTTGTTTCACCTCTTCCACATGAGCAAAACACTTTCCTTTGAGGACTTTTTTCATCCAGGGACACAAAGAAAGCCACTCCCGTTGGGGGAATAGGGAGGGTAGGGCACGGGGTCATATCCTTTTTAGTCATGAACTGCTGAACACTCAGTGTGGTGTGGGCAGGCGTGCTCATAAATCACCCGTCATGAAATGGGCAAATGTGTTGAGTCTTCAAAAAAATTTCACTACAAGCCAAATGCAGCCTCTCACAACAACGCCAGCTGGTACATGATACACATGAGTTCCTAGAACACTTGCCTAGTGGGGAAAGCCTATCCTACAAGGGCCCACTCTCCAGATAAAAAAAAAAATTAAGATTTTATTTATTGATCTTTAGAAGGGAAGGGAAGGACATAGGGAGAGAAATATCAATATATGGTTACCTCTCATGCGTCCCCTTCTGGGAACTGGCCTGCAACCTAGGAATGTGCCCTGACCGGGAATCGAACCACGATCTTCTGGTTCGCAGGCCTACGCTCAATCCACTGAGCTACACCAGCCAGGGCTCAATATTTTGTTTTTTTTTTATGTTGGTTCGGTGCTCACCCTTGTAAAACCATAGAATGACTGAAAGGAAGCGGGAGAGGCAGAAGCAGAAATGGTCAGGTGAGCAGGGGCAGATCGCAAAGAGCCTGGCTCATCATGTTGGAAGACGGGACATCACACTGAGGCTCGTGTGGCTTTAAGTCCGAGGGAAACTGGAGGAGGCAACACTGAGGCAGGGAGGAGGGTTGAGTGGCCACCCAATTAAGCCAGGTTGGGAGCGAGTTAACTCTCACAGGGGACAGGAGGGGCGGGGGACCAAATAACAGTTCCGTTATCTGATCAGAGGTGGTGAGTGAGGGACAGAGTGGATTCCGGGTGACTGAACTCTGGGCTGGAGGACGGGTGGTTGGTGACACCACTCACCAAGGACCTGGGAGGAAAACAGGTGTGAGGGAGGGAGCGCGGGTTTCGTCTGCACGGGCTGACCTTGAGGGTCCTGTGAGATGTCCGTCTGGAGGTGTCCAGGGGCCGCGTGGGCGGACACCTGTGGGACTCAGAAAGGAGGGCAGAGTGGAAGTGTGCCCGCGGGGCTGCTAGTTACGGTTGAGGGTTAGGGGATGACGTGAGGGGGACAACCCTCGTTGAGAACGTCCAGGAGAGAGTCGGGAACGGCATGAGGACACCCCGACGTTTGAGGGGAGTGTAGGCAGGTCATGGATGTGGTCAGTATTGGCCATCCTCAGGGATGTTTGGGGACAGTGAGGGGAGGGGCGTGCGCACTTTAAATTGTGTGAGTTTGGGAAGGGAAGGGTCAGGGGGAAGTGGACCTGACAGAGGCCCCAGTGGTGGGTGGCAGCCAGGCCTGAACGCAGTGCGACAGGATGCTCTCGTCCTTGTCCTCACTCCCGTCATGAATAAACGCCTGGACGAGATCACAGTCCTTGTCACCTGAGCCCGTACTGAGCCCGTACCAAAGAGGCCCTTTGGTTCACAGGCCAGCACTCAATCCCCTGAGCCACACCAGCCAGGGCTCTTTCTCTCACCTCTAGTCCCACCTCGAGTGAATGTGTCCCCCTCTAAGAAGGGATCCCTGCAGCTCCCCAACCTGCTTGTCTGCCAGGTGCCAGATTTCTACCCAGGAGACATTCAAGTGTGCCGGCCCCTGGAAAGGGCTAAGGAAACAGCTGCGGTTGTGTCCACTAACAGTATCTATAATGGAGACTGGACCTTCCGGACCCTGGTGATGCTGGACATGACCCCCAGCAGGGAGACGTCTACACCTGCCGAGTGGAGCACGCCAGCTTGGACAGACCTGTCACCAGGGAGTGGGGTGACTTATCTCTCGATAACCGTCTGGGCTCCAGGCTCAGAATCCACTCACTACCCTTGGGGGCCACACCATCCCGTGTGTCCTCACCAACCCCCTAACCATGGTCTAGGCTGGGAGCAGCAGGGTTCTGGTGATTCTAGGGTGCACCTATCCCTGTCCTAGGGGACTCCTAAAGAATCTCTCCTAGTCAGAAAACCCCAGAAAAGCGATCACCTTCATGACTGGCCCTCACACTGGGACCTGGCCCCTCCCTTCCATCTCCCTCCACTCCCTTATGCTGGGACTTACTGCCTTGACCTAAAACCAGCATTTGCCTCTTGTGGGTGTCATCAGTCTGAGACCCAGAACACTGGGTGCGTTCCACGTCTGCTCCTCCCCCACCGTGGTTCCACGCCTGGCACTGCCCTCCCCTTTGTCTCCACAGTGGACTAGGCCAGGCTCCAGGCTTCGGGCAGGGCCAGGGACTGTAGCAGGTGGGGTGAGACTGACCCTGGGTCTGTCCTTCCAGAGGCTCTGTCAGATTCTGCCGGGAGCAAGATGCTGACGAGAGTTGGGGGCTCCGTGCTGCGGGATCCTTGCCCTCGTCGAGAGCTTCATTCTCCATGTCAGAGGCCAGCAAGGTAAGAAACTTCCGGAAAGGGGTGACTATCGCATTTCCACTCACTCAGTGATGAAGTTGAGACAGAAAAGCAAAATGACAGAGCAAATGAGGCCGCAGCGATGAGATTCTGACCAGGCGATGACAGCTGTGGAGGGAAGAAGATGCCTAGACGGAGACCCCGGCCCAGCGGCGTCCCCGAGACCCGAGCAGGGACCCCACGCTGCAGGGTGTTCTTTTAAGCCTGGGGTCAGCGTAAGTCTACAGCTTGGGCTCTGCTTTCATTCCCAGTGGTGTGGACGTGGGATGCAAAGGTTTGTATAACTTTCCAAGAGGCTGCTGCTCCTTACTCCCTCAATTACTAAATCCAACTTCTCTTTCACTTTCATTTCAGGAAGGACCTCAGCCAACAGGTGGTTTCTGCTCCCTTCCTCCTCCGGGGTGCGATGTGTTGCACTGCAGCATGCACTGGGAGCACGAACGAGTGCTCCGTGCTCAGGATGCACCACGGGGGGCCCTGGGGAGCAGGAGACACTCTCCGAGGCTGACCCTCTTACTCAGGTTGAGCCTATCGTCCGGTTCCCTCTTCGGGTCGGTGCAAGCGATGAGCTTTGCCCCACTGCTCCAGGAAACGCCAGAAACTCTCTCCCATCGTTCCTCAGACCAACACTCAGCCTCTCTCTCTAATTTGTTCTCTCCTGGGATCGGGAGGGAGAGGAAACGGAGCCTCTGAGCTTGGGTTGTCTTCGATTCTTCTTCTTCACAGGCTGCTGACCTGACCACAGACATCACCGCAGCCTGGGAACCAGCATTCCTGATCCTTCTGCTGCCCGGCAACCTCCCGCCTCCAACTTGGACATTACGGCAGAATTGTGCCCCCAACGCCCCTTTCTGCGTCTCTGCGTTTTAATTCACTGCACTTCCTTTTCCTCAAGCTCTCCAGTCTACAGATGCCCTTTCCTGAGGAACAAGACCATCTGACTCGGACATCAGGGTCCTCCTCTCTTCCCGGCAGGAGGGATGTGGTCACGTGGCCATGTTTATGCTTGAAGGGTTTGGTGACCAGTGAAGAGCCTGGGGACGTCATTGTTATTTTAGCCAGGCCTGGAAAAAGAAACTTGATGGTGATCAATTCTCTTATTGCATAGGAGGGCAACTGGTAGAAGACCTCCTAAAGTTTGCTTTCTTTCATTGTGGATGCCCAAGTTCAAGTTGCACCCTTACTGTGAGGAGGGGAACCGTCAGTCCTGCAACCCCAGATGCCCCCGCATGGACCCTGAATTTGCCACTGAAATTCATGCAGGACAGAGAAGCATGTCAATCACTGAGAATGTGCTGAGATTGTTCCAAGTGTAACAATTATCAGTGATCAGGATGACACCTGACAGGCACGAGAGCATCACAGGTCACACTCTTTGTGTTGCTGTTCACACCGGCTAAGGTGGCGGCCTCACCCCACAACTCCCTGTCCGTTGGACCGCCCAGAGCTCCCTCCCTTGTGGGTCCATCACAGGGTAGTCCGTCTCCAGTTTCCACAGGGTCAAAGTCATGAGCATCTCAGTCTTTCCACACAGGCTGGTTTAGAACACAGTTCATTAGGATTCTTGTAAATCATTTTAATTGATGTTCGAGACTGAGACAGATGTCCTATTTCCTTTAGCCCTTTCATGGCATGGCTGCCTCTGTCCAAACTCCACACAGCAGGGGTCAGAGGGCTTCTAGTCCCTGCAGTGCCCACAGGTCACTGTCACCTGTCACTCACAGCAGCAGGGCCTTGACCAAACTCCACGATTTCTTTCTTTGCTGACTTTCTTGAACAGGCTTATGGGAAATTTCTCTAATGAGATAAATTTATGCATTATGGCTATAAGTTAGTTTTGGTGATTTTAAATATTATGAGGTACCAGTTCTCATAAGGGGCTATGTTGGGGTCTCCAAGGTCACCCAGGTCAGATGCTTCACTGGGACTCACAGGTCCCATCACACAGTTGTACTCAGTCAGGGCTCTGATTGATTAGAGCAAAAGGTTACAGGGGGAAGTCAGCCAAGGGAAAAGGCATGTGGGGTGAAGCCTGGAGAACCGTCGTGAGCTCCCAAGGGTCTCTCTCTCTCTCTCTCTTTCTCTCTCATCGGAAACACAGGACACACTCAACTCCCCCAGCAGTGAGTTGCGCCCACACAAGAAGCACTGCCCCCAGAAAGCTCAGCAAAGACTCAGCTCTCAGAGGGTCTTGGGGGCTGGTCACGTGGGCGCCCTCTGCTGGGCACAGACCAGAATCCCAGACTCCCAGAAGGGGTCACCATAAACCATAAGGTTTGTACAGTTTAGGGACATTCTCACCAGTCCTGAGAAAGGTGGGAACCCTCTCCAGGTCCAAGTTCCTGGCTGCCAGCCAGGGGCCGACCTTGTAAGCAGGCCTCTCTCAGTTTGGCAGTCGGACCTGCCAGGTTCATGCTTGTCGGCACGTGGGCAAACCACCCATTTTGTTGATAATTTTCAAGATAATGTGAGTATCCATTTTTATCAAAGCAAGTCACACACTGATACAGAACACACTCTTAAATCCTAGTTTTCTGGAAACATTGGTTTTTGTAGAAGACAGAGGCTCTGTCTTTGTTATTCACATACTTTGTTATTATTACGTGAAATTATTATTGCAAATGTTTTATGACTCCTATTAGCATTAAGCAGTTTTTGAAAAGCTGAAGTTACAAACTGAGAATGCCGATGAAAGTATTCTATTGTGTGAAATTTCTGTTTCTTGCTCCCTGCCATGAGAAACTAAACCTGCTTTCTATTCTGTGATGTTTCTAGTTGAGAACCAGTGCCCCAAATGAGAAAGAGAAGGAGTAATTCGACATGTTCACTGCCAATCACGTTGGTGTAAAGAGCGAGGTGGTCACTCTGTGCCCGAAGAATTTCCCGTCCCCAGACCCTGACTGTGAAGGAGCCCGCACTGTGGGCACTGAGATGAGAGAGGCTTCGGAGTTCGGGGTTGTGAGAAGAAAGAAGCAAACAAACCTGTCAGCCGAGGGCTGGGGAACCAGAGTTTGTAATGCCCAATAGTTAATGTAATATTATCTTGAATAATAATCAAAAGGGACTTAGTTTAAAAACCGTGTTTAAGGTCCTGCACAGGGGCCAGTGAAAGGCATTCCATGTTTTCCCCACTTCCCTCGCAGGCCAGCACCGCGGGAGGGGCTGTGTGGGTCCCTGGTCCAGAAACCCAAGGAGCAGCCCAGAGCTATGCCCCAGGGGAGCGGGAAGGAGCTCTCCAAGCTGTCTCAGGAGCACACAGTGGGGATCCTGCGCTCCTCCAAGGAGTCCCGGGAGATCCAGGTGCTGAGGTGCTGCCCCCACCTCTGGGGGGACGGCTCCTGTCACAGCCTGCAGCTGGTGGACAGTGGCACTCAGCCTGACATCACCTTCAAGCCAAGTCCGCCCACCACACCCACAGTCACCCTGGAGCCTCCCTCCTCTCTGAGCTCCCCCTTCAGCTGTGAGTATTAGGACCCAGTGGAGTTCAGTGAGAGTGGCCAGCAGGAGGTGGACCCTGAGGACCAGCAGGAGTATGAGGAGGGGGCTGTGCAAAGCCAGCCACCAGGATGGGCTGGGCCTGATGGTTTGCTGCCACACAGCCGGTGGAGAGGGCCTGGGCATCGGCACTGGGAGGTGAGTCCTGGCGGCACTGCAGCCAAAGGCGAGATCGGAGAGGGAGACTGAATCATCCAGGTGCACAGTGTGGACGCCCAGAACCAGGAGGAGGCCATGGCCTTACAGAGCCGGGGGGAGAACACCAACCTCTCCCTGCTGGTGGCCTGGCCTGAGAGCCCGCTGGCAAAGCGATGGAAGGACAGTGACCAGATGACTTCCTGGATGACTGGACAGAGAGTGAGGGGGACCTGCGTGCTCCGAATTTGAAATCAGCCCGTCCCAGCAGCTCAGAAATGAAGAGGAGCAAGGGGTCCCCCAGGGGGGCCCAGGTTTGAGCAACAGTCAGGAGCTGGACAGTGGGGTGGGGAGGAGAATGAGAGTTCCCTCAATGAGGAGAGCTCTGAGCCCGACCTGCTGGGAGACAAGTGACGAGCACCACAAACTTGCCTGGGACCCTGCAAGACTTTGGCCTGCAAGGGGACGCCCTGGGCAGTGGGGGCTTCCACTTGAGCGTGGACTCCCTGCTGTCTGAGGGGGCTGGGCTGAGGGTGAGGAACATCCTGGCCTCACCTACGAAGAGTAGGAGCAATACCAGGAGCTGCTGGAGGTCAAGTGCCACCTGGAGAACCACAGCCAGTCTATCCAAGTCACGCCTCCTCTCCTCATCACTATTGTGACTCCTGTGGCAACAGTGCCAAGGACTCCACCACAGTGAGAGCCTGGGCCAAGAGAGGGCCAAGAGAGGGCCCGGGGACGGCCATGCTGTAGGAAGAGCTGAGGCACCTGGCATTCAAGTGCCGCAACCTCTGTTGAAGATGCAGCAGCAGCTCCAGGAGCCCTGTGTGAGGGCCTGGCTGCTGGAGCAGAGCCTCTGTGAGCTGGGGGCCAGCGGGCCGCGAAGCACCCCACCCCCTGCTCTCCCTTAGAATCTAGTGTGTGTCTGCGTGTGCACAGGTGTGTGTGAACCTGTCTCCCTGTGTGTGCACAGGACTCTGTTACCAGAGAGAAGCCCCTGAGGAGCAGGGGCACCCCTTCTGTTGTGTGCACATGTGTGTGCAACATGAGCCCAGGCAGCGCAGGTGCACGCACCATGCACACCCCTCCAGGGCTCTCTCAGTGTGGGTTCTTGGGAGGGAAGTTGACTCAAAAAGGAGGCAAACAGGACTGTCCTCAGCTCCAGAGAACGTTCAGCCTCGGAGCTGAGCAGACTGTCCCCTAGCTGGGAACCACCATGACCTGTAGACAAAGGCAACCCTGATTTTGGTGGGTTTTCTCCCTTCCTGCACTCACCAATTGTTTTCTTGTTTTGTGCACCTGCCCTGGGGGCTGCCAGCTCCTTCAGGCAGCCTGACAAACATGACACCCCTCAGTGAGGGCTGGGAAGGAGGTGGGTGGGAAGAGTAAGAGATGGAGGGTGGGGTGGGAGGGAAGGGGAGGGAAGGGCAAGGGTGGGAAGGGAGGGAAGACTGGGAAGCAGCTCTCCTGCTGGCCTGCTCTCTGTGTCGTGGGGACAAGGAGCCTCTGACTTGGCTTCCAAGTCTCACCCTAGGAGCTACCACCTCTGTGAGCAAGGGAGAGAGCCAAGACTGGGGGCTGAGGGGGCCGTGTCCACCCAAGAAGAAATAATGGAGCCCAGGGCTGGGACTCACTCCATGTGGAGTGTGGCTGCTTTTCTGAGGGTCATACTCACACCTGATGGGTCCAGAAGCCAAGGCCCGTGAGTAAGAGCAAAAGGCTTTTGTGATGAGACCCCGGTTGAGCTGAGGGAGTGGCCTGGGCCCCAATGAGAGGGGTGCCTGGCCAGCTGGGCTAACTGGGGAGATGTCCTGCTCCCCACCCTGCAACTGTGGCCTGGGCAGCCCTCAGAGGCTGGTGCACCTAGTGAGAGCCGCCTCAGCTCCCGGGGGCCCTGGGCCTCAGAGAGCATCAGCCCAGAGTCAGACAGGCTGCTCACCCGACTGCCACTGGCATCACAACAACAAAGCTTCCCTTTTACAGTGTTTAAAAAAATTTTTTTGACTGTTATCTTGGGCTCCTGAACATTTCACCCTCTGCTTATAAAGCAGAACCAATAGATTGATTTATGGTTTGATAAGGAGAAGGGGGTCTCCCTGATTTTGTCTTTGATCGAGAATTCCTCCTACACGGTGCACTGGCTGGTGTGGCTCAGTGGATTGAGCGCCACCCTGCACACCAACGGGTCGCTGGCTGGATTCCCAGTCAGGGCACAGGCCTGGGTTGCAGGCCAGGTCCCCAGTAGGGGGCGCATGAGAGGCAACCACACGCTGATGTTTCTCTCCCTCTCTTTCTCTCTCCCTTCCCCTCTCTCTAAAAATAAAGTAATTAAAATCCTTTTTTAAAAAAGCCTTCCTCCAGCATGCTGTCAGCAGAGAACCGCGGTAACACTGGGCATTATTAACGCAGAAACTGAGCCAAGGGGTTGGGTTGCGAAGCTCGCCCTCTTCGGGGTGGAGGGTTGTCACAGGGCAACGAGGTGGGTAAATACCCAGGACTTCCTTCCCTTCCCTCTTTACCCGGACAGCTGCAGAGAGTCAAAACTGTACAATGTTTTTCATCCTCATGAGAAGTGTCCCGACATTTTTAGGAAGAGCCCGGTCACCCACTGCAAAGAGCCCGACTTTGAAATGATGTTCTTTGAAGCTGGAGATGATTGAATAGGATCCTGTGTCCACTCAGAGGCCAGTAGTGGGGTCTAGANCTGGCATCACAACAACAAAGCTTCCCTTTTACAGTGTTTAAAAAAATTTTTTTGACTGTTATCTTGGGCTCCTGAACATTTCACCCTCTGCTTATAAAGCAGAACCAATAGATTGATTTATGGTTTGATAAGGAGAAGGGGGTCTCCCTGATTTTGTCTTTGATCGAGAATTCCTCCTACACGGTGCACTGGCTGGTGTGGCTCAGTGGATTGAGCGCCACCCTGCACACCAACGGGTCGCTGGCTGGATTCCCAGTCAGGGCACAGGCCTGGGTTGCAGACCAGGTCCCCAGTAGGGGGCGCATGAGAGGCAACCACACACGGATGTTTCTCTCCCTCTCTTTCTCTCTCCCTTCCCCTCTCTCTAAAAATAAATTAATTAAAATCCTTTTTTAAAAAAGCCTTCCTCCAGCATGCTGTCAGCAGAGAACATCGGTAACACTGGGCATTATTAACGCAGAAACTGAGCCAAGGGGTTGGGTTGCGAAGCTCGCCCTCTTCGGGGTGGAGGGTTGTCACAGGGCAACGAGGTGGGTAAATACCCAGGACTTCCTTCCCTTCCCTCTTTACCCGGACAGCTGCAGAGAGTCAAAACTGTACAATGTTTTTCATCCTCATGAGAAGTGTCCTGACATTTTTAGGAAGAGCCCGGTCACCCACTGCAAAGAGCCCGACTTTGAAATGATGTTCTTTGAAGCTGGAGATGATTGAATAGGATCCTGTGTCCACTCAGAGGCCAGTAGTGGGGTCTAGACTCCGAACAAGGCAGAGGGCGTTTGTGAACAGTTTGGGAACACGCAACACTCCTCACGGGAAGGTTAGAGTAGAAGTTAGACACACGCAAGGGCAGGAGGCAAAATCAACACGGCCGGATGTGGGGGCTTTGGCAGCGCACATTTCTGAGGCTGAGCTGTGCCATTACCTGCAGCCGTGAAAATACGCTCACCATTGCTCTGTGGCCAAACAAACCCTAATTATACTTTTAGACAATTAACTATCAACAAAGCCTACCAGCAGCAGGCAACCCTTCGGCATCGTCAGCCTTGGAAGAAGAGACCGGTGTTAGCAGAGAGTCCAGGTGTCTGCAAAGGGAGTGGGCTCCTCAGAGAGCCCCTGGGGGAGGGCTGCCCGTGGGACCCTCTGTGGGGTGGAAACGTCCCTAGTGAGCTGGCCAGGGGGACGCCCTGTGGGAGGGAAACATCCCCTTGCTGAGCTGCTCAGCAGAGTAGCCACAAGCCACGTTTGACCCTTGACCACTGAGACGCTGGTGGCCAATGCAACGAAGGGGCTAAAATTTTCATTTAATTTTAAGCTATTACAGCCACATGTGGCTAGTGGCTACCATAGTGGACAGGAAGAGTGGAGCTTACAGTCTTTCCCTGAAGAAGTGCACGCGCTCGCTTGGTACCTTTTAATGGGGGTAGCTTTTAATGGGTGCACGAGAAAGTGCTTCAGAATCGAAAAATGAAAGAATTCAAAATCCTGGGAGCATGGCGATACTCTGCCTCATCTGGTCATGGCGCATTACATTGGGGAACATCAGGACCCTGAACACATAAGAGTCCTGCCAGCAAGTTAACAACATTACAAAAGAGTTGAAGGAAGCAGCACGAACAGTCCAGTCCAGCAGAGACAGCAGCCCCAGGCCTCAGCGCGTGCAGTCAGACAGGGCTGGGACCACGCCCGAGGACAAAGGGCTTCTCCATGTGAAGGACACACGTCCGTCCACTGGCACTCACAGGAAGGGGGCGCTTCCAGGCACCTCCTCCTCTGACTCGCCCTCTGCGTGTGAGGGGCTTTGCCCTCAAGATCAGGCCAGAGCCCGTCACGGGACAGACAGACAGCCCCCGTGCCCTCCCTCCAGACCTTCCACAATGGGAGGGCTGCCTGGAGAAGCTCTGGCCGCCCCTAAAACACCCTGGATGACGGGCAGTGTTGAAGAATTCCAGGACATTTGGGACACAGGGTCAAAAGCCACTTTTAATTATGAAAACTGACCTAATAAAAGGGGCTGTTCTGAATATCAGGTGACAAGTTGTGGTAACATCACTGAGGTTGCAGAAAACCCAGAGAGTTTCTATGCTGATGTCACTTGCCCTGGGGACGTTATTGGAATTTGCCGCTGTAATTGTGGAAAATGGAAACACTCCCACTTTGAGCCGCTGGAATTTCCTTCAGGACCAAAAACATGTTCCTACGAAACCGTGCCAAGTCTCTGGGACAGTGTGTAAAATACACTTGTGATAAAATGGTTGGAGGACTTTAGATAATCCATTCTACCAACAGAACTCTTGTAGACCTCACTAAGTGCTGGGGAGTGTTCTAAGTGCGTCACACGTATTTAACTCACTAATTATAAAATGTTTAAGTAGACGTGGCCAGCACTGGACCTGATAGCATTTCCGTAGTAAAAGATGCTGCCAAGCCAGCCTTCGATTAGCACACACACGCGTCCGTCTGGCTGGTGTATTCTCGTCAATGCCGGTCAAGTCTGCTCATCACCAGCAGTGTGCTGGCACTTGGCCGGCCCAGCCAGTCACATGGCTTTATCGCCACTGTGACTTCTGCCGCCCTGAGGGTGGTCCAATAGAGCAGAATTTGAACAGACGACCTAATCCAATTCAAGCATCAGAAGTGTTCATGACACTAATGAGACATTTCCCACAGATGACTTGACAACAGTTGTCCCATAAGAAAGGTTTTTTGCCGGGGATGGGGGGCGGGGGTGAAAGTGTCATTTATAATGGTTATTTTGGTGATTGCCCAGTAAGCTGGTTTGTGAAAACTCAAAACTATACAGCTAAGAAGAATGGATTTTACTGTGGGTAAATTGTACCCCAGTATACCTGCTTTTAAAAAGCAATCGCAAGCATGGACAGACCTGGAGAACATTATGTGAAGTGGAAGAAGCCAGTTGGAGAAAGACAAGTACCATATGGTCTCACTCACGTGTGGAACTTCGTGAACAAACTGAACTAACAAGAAACATAGAGACAGATGCATACAGAGAGAGCAGGCTGACAGATGTGGGGGTATATGTAAGAGGTGGAGAGGGAGAGCAAAAAAAAAAAGAGAAAAAAATTCATGGACACGAACCACAGTGTGGTGACTGGGGGGGAAGGAGTGAGTAGGAGTGGAAAAGGGTATAAAAAGAAGAAATGGTAATGGAAAATACAATTTAAAAAGTAATTAAATTATTTAGCCCTGACTGATGTGGCTCAGTGGATTGAGTGCTGGCCTGCAAGCCAGGAGGTCACCAGTTCAATTCCCAGTCAGGGCACATGCCTGGGCTGTGGGCCAGGTCCTGGTAGGGGGCGCACGAGAAAGAGCCGCACATTGTTTCTCTCCCTGTCTTTCTCCCTCCCTTCCCCTCTCTCTAAAAATAAATAAAATCTTTAAAAAAATTATTAGAAAAGAGTTCTGGCCAAGATGGAGGCATAGGTAGAAATGCTTTGTTTCCTCACACAAACAAAAAAAATAACAACCAAACTAAAAACAATAAACAACCAGAAATGCCCAAAAAAGATAAACTGCATGGAACTCCAACAACCAAGGAGTCAAAGGAAAATTCACCCAGACCTGTGTGAGGGGCAGAGACGGGAGATGGCAGCGATCAGACAGGACGTGCAGCAAGGCGGGGGAGCACGCAGAGGCGGGCTGGTTGGATGGGAAGCTAAAGACTCCAAGCTGGCCGCAGTCTACTGAGGGGGTTGCCACGGCAGGAGAAGCTCCCAGTCTCACAGGAGAGCTCATTGGAAAGCAGGGCTCGAGCAGAGCAAGTGAGCGGCATTGTTCCCCCTCAGACCCCTCTCGGGCAGACAGCTTTACAACCTCCAGGACAACTTTAAATATCCAACATGTGAATCAAAAGGGTGCCAGAAAGAGAAGAACAAGAGCGAGAAGTTGAAAACCCATTTGAACAAATAATGAAGGAAAACTTCCCTGGTCTGTAGAATGAAATAGACTTCCAGGAAGTCCAGAGAATCCCAAAGAAAATGGACCCAAAGAGGAACACACGGAGGCACATCATCTCTAACTTATCCATGATTCAAGATAAAGAGAGAATCTTGAAAGCAGCAAGAGAAAAGGAGAGTTACCTACAAGGAGTTCCCATCAGACTGTCAGCTGATTTCTCACGAGAGACCTTGCAGGCAAGAAGGGGCTGCAAGAAGTATTCCAGTCATGAAAGGCAGGGACCTCCATCCAAGGTTACTCTATCCAGCAAAGCTTTCATTTATAATGGAAGGACAGATAACGTGTTTCTTAGATAAGGTCAAGTTAAAGGAATTCATCACCAAGCCCTGATTACATGACATGTCAAAGGGACTTACCTAAGAAAAAGAAGATGATAAAAAATATGAACAGTAAAATGACTACAAACTCATAGCTATCAGCAACTGAACCTAAAAACTAAACAAACAAATGGAACAGGAACAGAACCAGAGAAATGGAGTTCACGTGGAGAGTTTTTGGTGGGAACAGGGGAGGGAAGAATGGGGAGAGAAACAAACAGGGAATAAGAAGCATAATTGGTAGGCATAAACTACATGGGGAGAGGTTAAGAACGCTATAGAAAACAGAGAAGCCAAAGAATTTATATTTCAAGCCATGGACGTGAACTAAGTGGGTGGGGGGGAGACTGGAGGACGGGGGGTGCAGGCCGGAGGGGGAATAAAGAGGGAAACACATTGGGAAAACTGTAATAGCATAATCAATAAATACTTAAAATTGTTAAAAATAAAAATAATTAAATTATTTAATAAATAAATAAGCAATCACACCCAAACTCTGTCTCCCCTTATTCATTTTATGATTACAAGGAAATGAACCATACAACCACAAAAAGTTCAGCCAAATTTTGGGGAGAAAAATTCTGCCAAGATCAAACAAGGGCCTTTGCCCTTCAAACTGCTGACCCAAAAAATAAAAAGAAAATTTAATCGATGTGTTTGAACTAGGAAGACTGCCTACCCGTCATCTCTTTTAAACTTGGTTCTCTTCATCAAATACCTAAAAATGGCTCCACACTCCCACAGGTGCATGAGCAGCAGGATGCCCTAGACCTGTGCAAATGCAGAAGCCACCATACGTGGTTATTTCAATTCACTGAAGTAAAAGTAAAAGTCAAGTTCCTTAGGTGCACTAAGCGCATTTCAAGCGCTCAGTAGCTTCCTGTGGCCGGAGCTGGATCGCACAGTGTGGACTGTGTCCATCATCACAGGAAGCTCCTGAGGGTTGCATATGGCCGAAGAAAGTAAGAGTTTGCCCAGTGGTGCCATCCCGCACTGGCTTGGTAGTCACCTCAGTCTAAAGTTAACACCGTGAAGAATGAAATCTTGCCATTTGGGACACATGAGGGACCTAGAGGGTATTCCGCTGAGTGCAAGAAGTAGACAGTGATAGACACACACTGTGTGATTTCTCTTTTATTTAGACTCTATAAAGCCAACACACAAACAAGCAAAACAGAACAGTAACAGACCTATAGATATAGATAACAAGCTGGTGGTAGCCAAAGGGAAGGAGAGTGGGGAAGGTGGGCAAAAAAAGAAACAAACAAACAAACGAATGAATTCAACACCATTGTTCACCTGGGCAGGTCCCTCCCCGGACAGAAGGCTGAGACTGACTTTCCACACACGGGCTCCCCAGTGTGTGGCAGACACTGTGGTCTGGCTGACCCCACACCCATCCCGACCCCCCTTTCCCTTCCCAATCCTTCCTTGCAATTAGGGGTGGCTGTGTGACCCGCAGAAGTACGAAGGCACAAAGGTGACTGCCACTCTTATTTACATCTTCTGTCTTGAGTGCTGAAGTGATGTCTGGAGTTCAGCAGCCACTTGGAGGACATGGGGCGACCAGCACGAGGAAGTGATTGTTTGGCTAATGAAATAGATTTCTAGGTGGTATTTGAGATCTTGCTCCCTGGTATATGTGGTTAGTTTGGCTCAAACAAACTCATAGAAATTCTCTACTGGTTTGGATGCTTCTTTTTTCCCCCTTTGGGTTATAAAATTTTATTGACAGGCCAGAGGAGGAGCCAGAGGTAAAGGTCCCGCCCCTCCCACTCCCAGACCCAGAAGCATCCATCCCTCTGCTCGAAGCAGGAAGCCAGGGAGGCTGCTGGACTCAGGCGGTCGGGGTGGGAGGCAGGTTGTAGTGATAGGCATCCTGGCCCCCACACGGGCTGTGGCAGGTGGCCTCTCCTGCTCCAGCGCGTCTTGGTGTCCCTGAGCGGCTGGGACTCCAGGTTGTGCTGCTGGGTGTCAGCACGCAGATCACTCCGCGGGGCTTTCATGCTGTCAATCGGCACCTGGATCTGTGCCAACCAGGCTCCAAAGCAGGACTCTGTTTCCCCCAGCGCGCTTTCCAGGGCAGCTTTAGTGCTGAGCTGAGACTGCCGCTGGATCTCCAGACCCTGGAGGGTGTGGCGCAGGTCAGTGACCTCTGTCTCTCTGGTTTGCAGTTGCTCTGTGTGGCCAGCGACCTCCTGGTTCAGCTCCGCAGGCTGGATGATGAAGGGTAGGGGGCGGGGATTCAGCATCCTTTGGGTCCTTCCAGCCAGGATCTCACACTGGCTTCTCTTCTCACTCAGGATCTTGGCTAGGTCCATGCCAGGAATCCACCTCCACACTGACCACCCACCTGGCTCCTCAGGACACTGACTTCCTCCCTGTGGTTCTTCTTCAGGTAGGCCAGCTCTTCCTTCAGAGCCTCAATCTGAATGTCCAGGTCTGTTCTGGCCAGGGTCAGCTCGTCCAGCACCCTGCACAGGACATCGATGTCAGCCTCCATGCTTATGCACAGGGCCTGCACCATCTTAAACTTGGTTCAGAAGTCATTGAAGCCAGATGGGCATTGTCAATCTACAGGTCAATCTTGGAGTTCTCCATGGTGGCACCAGGAATCTCGTCCTGCAGCTCCCCGATGGCCCAGTAGTAGTGGCTGCAGTTTCAGGTGGGCACAGGCCCCTGCTTCTGGTACCAGTCACGGACCTTCACCTACAGGTTACCTCCAGGGTGCACACCTTCTCCAGGTAGGAGGCCAGGTGGTTGTTAAGGTTCTGCATGGTCAACTTCTCATTGCCTACAGGAAGCCCATCAGATTTGACCACAGTGCCCACATAGCCACCACCATAGCCCCCAGAGGAGGACAAGGACCCAAAGCAGGCAGATGACACTGACACCCATGGCCAACCAAGCCTTCGTGAATGCTGTGTGTGCTCACTGTAGGCAACTCCCCTTCCGAAGCACATGTTGCTGCCGTCCATGCCCCCAAAGACTGGCAAGAGCTTTAGGAAGTCGTGGCGGAAGAGGAAGCAGAGACGCTGGTCAAAGGAGCCATGGTCGGCTGGAGGAGTCTGGATGTTTCTTCCATTGACATTTACTTAGCATGACCAGCAGGATTTCACAGAAGGCCACCCAGGACCACCCTGCTGACACAGACCCTGTGCTGGGTACCCACGAAAGCCCATGGTGCCCCACCAGCTCCCCACTTCACACCAGGAGAATTTGGTGTGTTTCTCTCGGATTTCTGGTCCTCTTTGCTTTAAGTAGCAGGCCATGGCTTTATCAGAGATGCTCTTAGAAAATCCTAGACGTGGATAAGCATTGAACTAGCCCTGGGAAATGGAAATAATAAGTTGCTGCTATAATTTTGACTTTTAATTATATTGCTTACTGCAGTCTGAACAAAGTCCTTGCTGGTTAAATGAGAGCCTGACCCTCTTTGGCTCTGAAAGAGAAAGGACACTTCCTTCCCTACCCTGAATAGCCTGTGGGGTGACAATAGTGGTCCAGACCCCTGAATCCGGTGTGGCAGAGACGGGCACAGGGGGTCGTCCAGAGCGGCAGTGAGATCCCAGAGAGGCGGGCAGGAGCCCAGGAGAAGGACAGGGTGCCCTGGAGTGGGTTCGCCTCAGGAGAGGGGCCTGTGCTTGGAAGGGGGCTCGGTTCCTGCCACGTCCGGGGGAGCTCTCGTGGGCCCCTGCTCCGGTGTTCCTGGGTGACAAAGATCTTCGTGGAGCTGCGAGAGGAAGGATTCTTCTCTAAAGAGTAAAGTGGTCCTCTATCGGTGGCATTTGACCCATCTGGAGACATGCACGTGAGGACTGGTTTTTCCTAGAAGTTTGTTCAAAGTCTGGAGATCTCAAAATTAACGCGGAAATCGTGCCTCTGAGGCCAAGGCCCCACGAGAGTCAGTGTCCTGTCGACACTAACATGGCGAAGATGAGGATCCCTTTGCACTTCTAAGTTAACTTCTAGAGCACAGTTAGAAAAAGATGCGTCTAAAATTAGGCAGAATGAACTGGAAAAGGCCTTCTCCCCATGCTAAAATAAAACAAGTGGAAGGATTTGGATAAACAATCAACCTATAATGACATTTCGGCGTCAACCCAGTTCTTTGAGGTATTAAAAATGGCTGCCCTTCTCTAGGGCATGTTAAATACTAAGTATCCTGTACCCACCGAGGTGAAAGAAGTTTCTCCCTTCTGTTTTGTATCCAATCCCAGAGATTTCCGCAGGTTGCTTTCTGCCGCCCCCTTAATGTATCGTTGAGGATTTCATGAAACCCCCTATGGCTCCTCCTTTGATTCTATTGTATGAAATAAACTAGGAAACTGCCATTCTCCAGAGCATTTTCTCAATCCATGGAGATTTTGCTTCCAGGCATGTCCTCAAAATTTGGGCTTAAATAAACCCTTGTGAGACTTTTCGAAAACAAATGGCTGTCCTTATTTTAAAAGGGGAAGTTCACTTGGAACTTGACTAATCAAGGACAGAAATGAATTGTAAATGCCTCCAGGGAAAAATTTGGATACAACTGTTCTTTTACGAAGGAGTGAGCTTCTCCCATGGCTACAAGGTCTTTGTTTGTGTCTGTCTGCCTGTGTGTCTACATGTATGTATGCTGCAATGTGAAATGATTTCCCAACTCATGACTGTACTGCTAATATTAATTCAAGATGCCCTGGCCAGCGTGGCTCAGCTGGGTGGAGCTTTGTCCTGTAAGTGAAAGGTTGTGGGAACATGCCAGGGTTGCAGGTTCGATCCCCAGGACAGGTGCACAGAGGAGGTGGTGATTAGTGTCTCTCTCTCTACCTTTTTCACTCTCTAAAAAGCAATGAGAAAGTGTCCTTGGGTGAGGAGAAAAAAATTTTTTTAATCATTTCAAGGCAACTATTTGTAAGAATTGGGTATTCTAAATTCCTCATAAATATAGGAACTAATTCAAATGCTCTTCAAGTTCAAGTGACTGAAGATTAATTCTTAGTAAATAAAAGCTAGCTTAAATGTTTTGGTTTAAGTAACAATGAAATGTTTTTATTTTATCGGGGTTTTACAATAATAAATTCATGTTAATAACTGACCTTTATGTCTATGAACAATTTTTGCAGAGGTTGTAAAATGTCCGTGCTAAAGGATGCCAGTCAGCCCTGGCCGGCGGCTCAGTCAGTTGGGGTGTCACCCAGCTCACCAAGGGGTTGTGGGGTCGAACCACAGGTGGGGCACGCACCCAGCTTTCAGGCTGGATTCCCGGTCGGCGCACATCCTCGAGGCTACGGATCCACGTTTCTCTCTCACATCAGTGTCTCCTTCTCCTCCCCCCTCCCCCTCTCTCCCTCCTCCTCTTCCTCTCCCTTTAAAATCAAGGAAACATTTCCTCAGGTGAAAAAATTTTTTAAAGAATGCTAATAAATGATTTACTTTTCATGAGACATTAAGGTTTTAAGGATTAAAATCTCAGCATAAGTAGGAAGCTTTGCTGTGTTTCAGAAGGAATCCTGGAACACCTCAAAAGGTGTGAAACTACATGGACAGCATTGTCAAATGAGTGAGGGAAACTTCTAGGGTACACTGTGTGGGTAAATGAAGGCTGTAATTGAACAAATAGTCGGGCTACAGGAACCCAAGAGGGACATTGGTCCTTCCCTGCTCCCCGACTCCCCATTTTTCAGGTGTTGCATTCCTTCCTGCACCACAGTGCATTCAGGCTGAACTTGGATGAAGGAATTTATGAGCTGACAGTATTGAAAGGAGACCTCTTACACCATCGCCAAAATCTGATAGAGGCACTTCAGGGAAATGCCAAGTTGGTAATGACTTCCTTTCACAGCAAGCTCACAGGAGGTAAGACATCATATATTGTTCAAAGTCAAGGACATCAAAAAATGACACTTTCCAATCTCATTGGGAGGAGGCTGATCGGGCACCCAGCCATGAATGGACAGCTCCCCTGTCTCCACACATCACAGACTCCTCTAGGACGAGAAGCCAACGTCAGAGGCAGGCGGGTGTCCCATGGCATCCGCAGGCCTGTGTACCCGTGGATCGAACTCAGAATGCATTTTGTTTGATCGTCTGCGGATGACACTGTCATAGCAACAACGTTACACTTGTTCTTTGGCTTTTTCTCTATAGTCCACCTGTTTATGATCACTGAACGTAGATAACTTTCAGTACCCTTTTCATGGCTATGTAAATGTTAAGCTGGGCACCACAGAAAAATGGGACAGAAGGCAAAACTCGGATCATTTACAGTTCCTGTGACAGCTCACAGGAAGAAATGAGTGAGAGCAGCGTTTCATAATGACGGCCGTGAGACCTGAGTGCCTCCCAAGTACCTGTCACTCCCTTTTAGGGAAAAATTTGGCCTCCACTCAGATCCCACGGTGACAGTGCTGCCCCATCCCCCACGGCTGAGAAGACAACAGTGACACCGAGACTCCCCAGCAACGAGCCCTCCTAGCATCCCGTGACAGCCCTCTCTGACCGAGAGGTTGGGCCCCCGTGCACCCTTCAGACTGATTTGTGACCAAAAGGGGTTCTATGGAGTGTAACCTCACAGGGTGCGGTGATCATGAGTCCCTAACTGGGCCGGTCATGGTGAGTAGCCACCCCCCGGGCCTATAACTTCTTCGCTATGAGGCCCATCTCTGCCCTAAGCCAGGCCAGTCCACTGTTTCTGTGCAGCGAGGTCACCACGCCTCTGACACGCCACCCTCCCAGAAGAGAGCACGGACCCTGCTACCTCTCCTGTAATCCCATCCTGCCCGTGTTCTCCCACCTCCGCGTAGTCTTCCTTATGTTTCCTCCCCAATGGCAAGTGCATAAAAAAAGCTGTCAAACTGTTGTTCCCCAGAGCATTGGAGATCTTTCTCCCTGGCATACATTGTCAGTTTGGCTCAAACGAACTGATAAAAGCTCAAAAAAGAAAAACACAAAAAGCAAAGCAAAAGAGAAATAGATCTTTAAAGTCTTTTACCAACTTCGTTTGGCTCATGATTCACGCACACATACACACACACACACACACGCAGAAACCCACAAAACAATCTATGAAAACTGAACACTGAAATATTTAATGTCAATAGGAGTTATTATTAATTTTTAGATGTGATGATAAAATTGTGATTCTATGTTCAGAGTTTTTATCTCTCAGGGCTGCACACTGAAAAGTGTAGAGATGAAAGCATCCGATACTTGGGCTTGATGCAAAGGGACCCAGCCGACAAGGGGTCAGTGAGGTAGGAATGAAACGAGACTGGCCATGAGTTACACATTTCTATCAGCCCACCGCTGATGGAGAGCTACTCTCTACAAGGTGTTTTTTGAAGTTTTTCATGACAAACAGTTTTAAAAATAGATGGTATGCATGTGTAAACCAGGTAAAGGAAAAGAAAAACGTTTTTAAACATAGACAAAATATATTCATCAACACCAGCAATTTTCATTCTTTTTTGTCTCATAGCACACATAAACTAAGTACTAAAATTCTGCAGCATAGCAAATAATGTATCTTTTTCTGATCTGACAAAAAACAGGGACAATTTTGATTCATCCACACAGGGTGGCTGTAGTTGTGTTGGCTGTCCATGTCACTCGACAGCGTAAGGGGAAAGAGGTCAGTGCCCCTGACGGCATGGTCAGCTACTACCTGTTTTAACAATTCCTGTGGCACACCAGTGTGCCCTGGCAAACTGGTTGAAAATCACTGACCAAGACAAACCCAGCAGACAGGAAAAGGGATTCTTGATTAATGAAGTATAATAAACCACAGTAAAGTATAAAACGTTGAACAAAGACACAGTCAGGCCCATACCTCTTAGGCACAGTAGACACAGCGCCTAGGACCCACAGTATTTTCTGGGTCCAGGAAAATGTTTACATTCCTTTTATAATACAAAGTAAACTTTTTGGTTGAAGAAATTATCTGACTATATTAATATATTTATCTGGATAATATTAATATAGTTATCTATATACCAGCAAAACCATCAAATAGAATTTTTTTTAAATATTTTATTTATTTTCTTTAGAGGGGAAGGGAAGGAGAGAGGAAGAGAAACATCAATATATGGTTGCTTCTCGTGCATCCCCTGCTGGGAACTGGCCCCTGGGGGGAACTGGCCTGCAACCCAGGCATGTGCCCTGACTGGGAATCGAACCGCGATCGTCTGGTTCGCAGGCCCGTGCTCAATCCTCTGAGCTGCACCAGCCAGGGCTATCAAATAGAATTTTGAACTATTATTTATTCATTTATTGGCAGGGCGGAAAGGGTCCAGAAAGGACAGCACTGCCCAGGGCCCACCGCAGTCATAACGCAGCCCTGGGTACCGTGGTCAGGAACATTTACGGACTGAACGGCAAAGCGGCAAAATACAAACTAGTAGAGACGCTGGACGCCAAGGATAGACAGCTCATGACATCGTGGCTCCAACAGCTGAACAGGACTTTGGGCTGCCCCTGGGGAGAGGGGGAGGGGGAGGGAGAGTGTGGTCACGACACAGCTGCTTGGATCATCCTGGTCAAATGCACAGAAAGGGGAGAGACAGCGGACGCTTCCTGCAGTGTCTGTTTTTCACCCGATGTGGGAAGAGTGCCCCCAACACTTCTCTCCCCCCCCCCAGTGCCTCATAGATATTTCACACATATTGTTCATATATGTTTCCCTGGGCCCCCTGCCGCAGGAAGTGTGTTCGTGGGCTCTCGGGGGAGACAGATGACCCAGCGGCTGGGCCAGGCAAACCGGCTCTCAGGGAATCTGAGCCTGGGCCCCGGAGGCGCAGAGACTGAGAGCAGGCCGCTGGGTGGCGCCCTCGGCCCTGCTCCTGGGACGAAGTCCACGAGGGACCCAAGAGGTCCCAGAACTGCCTTTGTTGCTTCCTTCAAATCCTGAGCATCACAGTATTTCGTAATAAATTCCCTGCGGGGCTTAAGCTGTTCTGAATCATGTTTTTGTAACAAAATCTGTTTGCAACAAAACAGATTACAAACAGCTGTTCGTAACAAAAAGAAATGTATGAAGTGTGAGGCCCTGACAGCGCTGGGATTGGAAGGCGAAGGAGGGAGAAGGAGCTCCGTGATGCAGACGCCAGGGTGTCAGCAGGAACCAGGGTCCGGACACGGGAGGGAGCAGGGCAGCCTGGCAGTCCCCTCCCTGGTCTTCCCAGGGCACAGGTGTCACTAAGAGGGGTCATCCCCTCACAGAGCAGGGGACCTGCCATTCTGCAGGTGAGAAAACGTGTGCTCAGGTTAAAGGAACAGCGCAGTAAGAAGCCAAGCAGCCCCAGAAGCTGAATGAAGGAGGAGCCCTGACTAGGAATGCAGAGAGGTCTCCTGCCAGCCACCCTCAGGGCCACCGTGGGCCCCAAACTGCTCAGCCAGGCCCTCTGCTGCTGCAGGGTTTTCTGTCCCAGGACCACCAATTAAACAGGGGCTATTCCCCATCTTCTCCCTAACCCTAACATCCCTGAAACACACTTCTTCATTTTCAGTTTTTATTTTTGTATAGATTTTCAGTTCTGAAAAGTGTGGAGAGTCTTGAGTTGTTAATGAGAATAGAACCAAGTGGAAAGTCACAGAGGTATAAGGACCCGGCCGCACTGGTAACACAGGTGCCCCTTATTCAGTGAGAGCAGTAACCGCCCCCTGACCCAGCAACTGGGCCCAGGCCCTGGGGGCACTGGACATGCCGGGAACACAGAGCCCTGTCTCTGCGGAGTCCCAGCTCTGACAGATGAGGTGGCAACACCCGGAACATGACCTTTGTACCGGCTGCCACAGTGTCCAATGTGGCTTTTATCTGTTATGCTTTGAAAAACAGCCCATCTGTTTCTTGGGGATCAAACATATCAGCCTGGAAACAAGATGTTACTAATAGACGGAGAGGCTGGAACAAAGCAAATGAAATGGATCGCTGCGGCCCCACCAGCTAAGGGGAGGCGGCGTGGTGTGCTGGCTCTCACTGAAGACTACTCCACCATCGGGCTGTTTGGGGGTGGCCCTGAAGGAGGTGCCCTCACAGACGTGCCTGGTCTTCACTCAAGGACGACCCGGGACAGGTCTAGTGGGGAGCAGGTGCAGGCGAGGAGAGTGGGAGGGTTTTTTAGGTTTGATCCTCTCTTCAGTGGAGGCCTGGGAGGGAGGGAAGGCGGGTGTCTGAAGCCCCTAGGACTTGGAGATTGAGGAGGGGGGTGATCCTGGAGACGCAGTCTGCCCCAAATGGACGAGATCTGGAGCTTCCTTCCATTAGGCCGCCTCCTAGGCTGGGAAAAATGCGAGTGAGGGTTCACTCGTGAAGAAGGAGGGTCAGCAGTTTTGGGACTTGTTAGGGGCCAGAATCTTCCCGGGGGCAGGTTAGCGGGCAGGGGTGTGGGCTCAGGCCCCAGAGGTCCGAAGAGGAGGCGAGATGCGGAGCCAGAGGCTCAGGCTTGCTGAGGGGTTTCACCTGCGATCTGATTCCCGGTTCCACTTTTAGGAGCCCTTAGGAGAGATCCCAGCCAGGAAGTATTGTTTGGAAGGATGGGCAGTCCCAGGAGAGGCAGGGAGGCCATCTGGGGATGCCCGGGGTCTGCGGACACCCTGAACAGAAGAGACCGACCCAGAACATGACCCCGACCATGACCCGGACCACGATGACTTGCATGAAATATAAGCCCTGGGAGGGGCCGCTGAGGTGGGAGCGAGGTGTGGGGGGGCGACACAGCACAGAGTGGGAGGAGACAGGAGGGCATCGTGCATCTCGACCCAAGGCAAAGCCTGGAACGACTTAGACTCTGACACCCACGGGGGCACACCTGGGCCACCACAGCCCTGCCTCATTGTGACAGGACAGGGCCGGCCTGAGGGGAAGGATGAGAAAGCAGAGCTTCAGGCCAAGGAAACGTTGCTGTGGACGGGAGCCTCAGTCTCCCCACAGGCCGAGAGTTCAGGCTGAGCCACCTGAGGCTCCCTCCAGGCTTTTAGCCCGGAAAATGGGGTGGGGGTGGTGTTTAAGGCACACCCTTCCCCAGAACCAGCCCAGCAGCTGTGCCAGGCAGAACTGGGGGATCCATCTGAGATTCTGCATGTGAGCCAGGCTTTCTGACACCTCGGCTGGCCAGGCCCTGTAGGGAACAGAGATTGAGTCATCCACTTCTGCCTGCAGCTCATTGGGAAGAATGGGGTGGGGGCGGGGAGGATAGAGGTTTGGTGGGGACAGAAGTAACAATAACATTTTTTAACCATCAGTCAGATTGGTCACCCATCATAGGGCTAGACAAGGCCCTGGGAGTCCCCTCCATCCATAGGCATTTTCCCTTCAACTGCCACGCCAGGGGAAGGGAGGGGGTGCCCAGGGCAGACTGGGGGACAGGATGGCAATGGGGTACTCAGGGGGCTCAGGGCCATGGTGAGTTCCTCGCTATTACAGATCTCAGTGTCTCAGTGTCTCACTCACTGAATACAGGCCCTGAACACGGCCCTCACTGTCCCCTGTGTCACCAGGTAGCAGGCCGTTCCTGCGAGGCTCAGACCTAGTGCAGGACAGCAGGCTGTGCGTAGAGGGGCCAGATGGCTGGTCTGTGGGGATGAGGAGTCAGAGCCCTGAGCCCAAGGGGACTGCAAGTTCCAGTGTTCACAGAGGGCACCACAGGTGGGGTGGGAGGGAGGGAGTTGGGGTTCTGCCCCTCCCACCAGTCACTGAGGAAAGGCCCTGAGGCCAGACGAGGCTACCAGGGCCCATCCTGAAGAGCCCTGTCTCCAAAGTGCACTGATTTTTGTTGGCATTTCTCTCTTTATCTTTGTAGTTACTTAGTTTTCCACTTTACATAATTATTATAATTACTTTTAAGTACAAAGTACTTGGTGTTCTTTCTCTTCCCGTGTTTGGGGAGACTGGGAGGCCAGTTTTAAATGAGTGTGTCAGCTGTCTAGCAGATCATGGGCTCCAGGTGGGAGGCCCACGACCCCAGATGCCTCCCCTCCCCTGGGGTGTCCCGGCACCCCGCTTCACCCTCCCCTAGTCTGCCCCATAGCAGGGGCTCTCAGGCCCTGGACCAAGGTCCCCAGGTGGTGAGGAGCCCTCTCGAGAGGTGGCACAGAGCTGATGCTGTGGGACTCCTGGCTGGCCTGGTTTCGAGGGGCAGGGTCAGACAGAGAAGGCCCTAGCCCATGAAGCAGACAGGCCCCAGCAGCACCCCACCCCGCCTTGGGGGGCCCCCAGGTCTGAGAAGGAGGCGTCCAGCACCGGCAGCTGCTCCAGCACAGGTGTCTGCACCTCCAGTACCCTCTGGCCTTGCTGTGTCTGCAGGACACAGGAGGGCGGGGAGTGAGCATGGGGGAGGGGCCATACCTCGGGTGCCCCGCCCTCAGGCCCCGTGGGCCTCTCCTCTGCCTGCCCTGAGCAGCTCCCCAAGACAGCATCACCTGTTCAGCCTGGCTGATTTTCCTCCAGAGAGTCAGGTCGGGAGAGCCAGGAGGCTGTCTGTGCCCATGTGTGTGGTGTGTGCAGCTGTGGGTTTGTCTTTGAGATTGCCTGCCTGTGGTGGGGTGTGAGTCTGTGTGTCTCCTCAGGGGTGTGTGTACATGCGTGGGAGAGGCGGGGCACTGCATGATACTAACTGGCATGATCCTACACATGTGTGGGGATGTATGTGCAGGCTGGGGAGTCTGCGCCCCTGCGCCTCCCTGGGGGTGTTGCCCCTCTGCCCCATCCATGTGCCTCTGCTGGGCTCCTGTGTAAACACGTGTGCTCGGGTGACTGCTGTCTGCACACAGGTGAACCCCGCTTCCATCCTCCCCACCCCCTCTCCCCCATCTGAGCTCCCTCAGCCCTATCTGACCAGGGAGCTGGACTCCTGCTCTCCCAGGTGGCCCTGCCCCCGGGGTCTTCCTGCAGCCAGACCCTGGGACCCGCCCCTCCTGAGTTCTTCCTGCTTCCCTCCTTATAGCCCTGTCTGAATTCCTTGACATAGGGGCTGGTATCTGGGCTCAGCTCATCCTCATTGGCTCCCCTGAGCTTCAGCTGGCCTTCCGGGCCGCCCCAGAGCACGGGTAGGACACGTCCTGGTGGGCGGAGACGCTGAGCAGCCTCAGGAAGGTGAGCTGGACCACGCCTACTGGGGAACCCTCTAAGTCCACGTAGGAGAACTGGCAGGAGAGGGGTCTGGGTCAGGGCCGGCAGGGCAGCCAGAAGACAGGGGCAGGGTCGTGAGCAGGGAGCAGGTGGGAGGAAAGGGCTGGGGAGAAAAGAGGGCCCAGTGGGAGCCAGGAGACTGGGGGGAAAGAGCGGGCGAACGTAAGTCTTGGGTTGCCAAGGGAAGGAGATGAAGTGAACGTTGGAGGGCTGGTGAGAAGGAAAGAAGGCGCAGGAAAGGGGAAGGGCCAGGGGCCTTGTCACACAAACCCACAACCCACTCCACCCTGACAGGGAGGGGGCAGACCCCTGCCAGCTCTCACCTGAGTGACGTCATCCCGAGGCAGCACCCAGGTCTCCCCTCCCGCTGTGAAGTTGCAGAACACCCTGAAGGCGTCCCGAGCACAGCCCTGGTTGGGGTCAACCCAGTACTCTCCTGTGGGGTGAGGGAGAGGGGAGGGGCAGGGCCCTGAGCTCTTGGACCCAAGATGTGCTTTACCCCACATTCCCACTCCCCCAGCTTTCCCCGCAGTGCCGCCACCTCCAAGCCCTGGGACACAGGGCCCCTAACACAGGCCCCCACTTCAGTCTCCCTCATCACCTGTACCTCTGCCCCAACCATGACACCCGGACCCCAGCAGCACCCCCAGGCTCCTGGTTGGATGTGTGGCTGTGGGTTTGCACATATGTCTGTGTGCACAAACGTGTATGTGGACATGGGGCTGGTGCACGTTGGTATAACCGTATCAGCCTCTGGTGCTGAAATACTTCTGACCTGGTTGGTGTGTAGCCGCTGTGCCAGTCCCCTCAACCCTCACTGCCCCTGACACCTTCCCCGAGATTGACACAGCAGCCATCCTGCTGGCCCACGCCCGAGATGCTGTGAACAGCTTTGCATCCCCCAAGGCCGGCACTGAGCATCTGGCAGCTCTGGGTGGCAGAGCTTCAGATCCCGGCAGGTGTGAGCAGGGCTGTCCTGGGTCCCTGTGGGCCGTTTCATCTGCTCTACGTCTCACAGGGAGCTGAGTGAGTCAAAGACCTCCAGCTCCCAGGACTGCGAGGGAGGGTAGCCCAGTTGGTGTGGCCTCACCTTCCTGCATCAGGCAGCTCCCGTCCACTGAGTGCAGAGTCTTCCTGTGTGTCTGGATGGGTAGGGGCTGGATCACCTGTCCCCGGGACCCCAGACACAGGGGTCAATGGAGAAGGTGAGGGTGGGCAGAGAACCACCAGGACAGAGAGGGACAGTCAAAGAACCAGGCCATGACTCCCCACTCACTGGGTGTCCAGGAGGGCCCTGGACGCCCTTCTCTTTCTTGGGTCTGGCTGGGCCTCACCAAAGGACGCAGAGCTGTGACCCTTCAGTCATTGGTGCTGGGCCACAGGGCTGGTGACACATTCACTAATCTCTTTGAGTCTCTGTCTTTTCATTGCTACACTGAGAATGACACACGCCTTCCTGAAATGGTTGTTGTGAAAGTGAAATGAGATCTGGCACTTGGGAGGGTTCAGGAAACAGTAGGTGTTACTGTTTCGAGAACAAGAAAGGAAACTGTGACCTTGCACAAGAGGGAAAATAAGAGAGAAGAGACTGGGGATGGAACGCAGCACCTGGGGCTACAAACCCCCTGCAGTCCCCACCCCCCTGGCCCACCTGAGCACCAGCCCTCATGGCCCTGGTTCCACAGGGACTCAGCAGGGCAGAGGGGCGATGGCGGGCAGGATCACAGCTCCGGTCTGGCTCCTTCCGTCTTCAGGGGCATCTGCAGCGGCCAGTGAGCCAGGCAGTGAGGAGGACAGGAGGCAGCGTGTGAAGTGGAGAGCTTTTCTCCCCAAGGGAACGGCACGGTTCCTTCTGAAAAGTCAGGATAGATGAGCTTGTTTTGTGTAAGTGCCGGTTCTCTGTGTGAGCAATTCACGTGTCAGGTCCAGTGGAGACAGTTGAGTTTTGTGGTTGCCTGTGTGTTTTATCTTTATTGGTTCATTATTAGGATTTTTATACATTCAGTGATTTCAGTTGATTGTGGTCATTTTTCCGATGCTCGAATGGTCCCAAATGAGAACCCCTTCACACCGGCTGCTGTTTTCTTCTGACAGGACTCTGTCAGTCTTCGAAACTTCCTCGTTTTCTACAACACGCTTGCCTTGTCTCCCTGTAACCCAGACCTGAAGTCAGTCCGTCTCCAGGAAGCTCCGTCTCCGTCACGGACAGTGGGGTTTGGAAGCTGCAGTCAGGGCGCTGGGGATGCTCATTGCTGCCGAGGCCTCATTGGTTCTGGGCTGTCTGTTTGCTGGGGCTAGACTTTATAGATATAAAGTAAATTATTAGTTAGGATTGATGTTCGTTATAATTCAGCTTCTTTATTCTACGTTTTCATACATTGAAGGTCTTGGTTCCTAATTATGTCAGTAATTACTGATTTCCCCTGTCATCTAATATACATAGTTTAAAATAATACACAGTATCACCATTAACAATGACTATTAAAACTACTGAGTGATGTTTGATATTTGGGGGAATTTTTTTGTCCTTAAAACATATTCCAGTAAAAATATACAGCATTGTTTTCTAATGACTTTAATTTTTTAACTAATTGCTTTAACTATCATTTTCTCTGTGTGTTCTACTTGCTTCTCTTTGTTTTAAATTTTACAAGTTTTTGTTTGGTTTTTATAAAATTGTACAGCATTTATACATTTCAAAAGTCAATATTGCTCAGCTGGTCAGAATATCGTGCTGATGCACCAGAGTTGCCGGTTCAATCCCCAGTCAGGGCACAGACAATCAGCCAATGAGTGAATCAGTAAGTGGAACAACAAACTGAGGTTTCTCTCTCTCTCCCTTTTTCTCTCTCAAATCAGTAAATAAAATTTCTAAAAATTCAATGCTCACTCTTGCTTCAATCATTTCATCTAAGTTATCCTCCTTTCCCCCCATTTTCATAAATTTCTGGTTGATTGATAGTGGCTTTTTGCAAATGTCTGTTTCCCTCTTTCCTACCCCAAAGGTAGCACGTATCCAACACTTTTCTCTGCATCTTGCATTTTCCACTACATCATAGACATCCCTCCACATCGTTTCAAAGTGACATCCCTCCCCCTGGCAGGTGTGGCTCGGTTGGGTGGAGCACTGACCTGTACACCCACAGGCTGCAGGTTCAATTCCTGCTGAGGGTACCTGCCTAGGCTGCGGTTTGATCCCTGGTTGGGGCACTTACAGTAAGCAACCAATCGATATTTCTCTCTCACATCGGTGTTTCTCTCCCTCCCTCTCCCTTCCCCTCCCTCTGAAAGCAATGAAAACTGTCCTTGGGTGAGGCTAGAAGACAGCAAAACAAAGCAAACAGGAGAGACCCCCCTCATTCTTTCTGTCAGCGGCACGTTACCCCCCCCATGTGGAGGTGCCCCGGCTTCTCAACTCCCCCGCTCTCCCTGAGCGCGTTCTCACCTTTGCAGCTGCAGACTCGGCGTGTCCGTCTTAAATGGCTGTTCAGTCATGACTACTCACGTATGTTTGACATTTCCTTACACATATCAAAATATATTTAGAAGAAAAATATCACTTATGTTGACTTGTTTTTAATCAGCATTCCTCAGAAACAAATCAGGAAACCGTGTGCTTCATGGTGAACGTGCAGACAGCAAACCTGACGGAAGAGAGGTGGTTAGACTAGTGCTTGGCACCTGGGAGGTGCTCGGTAAATGACAGGTGATAGTGACACAAGTGACAAAGGCAGACCTTGTGTTACTTATTTTTCTCCATCTGGACATGTCATTAGAAATTTGAGAGCTTATTGGACGCATTTCACTCTTTAGTCAGTTTGCTGTTTCAACATTTGTTGAGTAACCACCATGTTCCAGGTGTTACAGTCAGAACTTGAACTTGGGGCCGAGTCACAGACTGCAGGCCTGAAGGAAGGGGTGAGGGGCAACTGGGAATCCAGCCTCGTCCCAGGAGTGGGGCTGAGGCTCTAGGGAGGAGGCAGCAGAAAGTTCCAGGGGCAGAAGTGCCAGGGAGCCCTCCCCTGGGGAGACTGGGGCTGGCTCAGATTGGAGCCTGTACAGCAGGGGAACAACCACAAGAGGGAGCCGGGTCACAGCTGGTGCTCCCTGAGGGGAGGGGACGGCTCCCCTGAAGGCGGGGTCACTTCCCAGGGGCTTTCCAGGGGTAAAGAAGCAAAGGCAGCACCATCCAGAACGCGTCCAAACCACAGACTCTCCCCCTCCCTCCCCGAGGGCTGGTTCATAGATCTGGGTGAAGCCTGCACTTTTTAACAGGCTCCCAGGTGATTCTTTCATGTCATTGTGATTTGAAAACCACCTCTCTACCCGACTCCTTTGGTCCTTGACATAAACTAGTTTGTATGGTTGCTTTTCTCTCTGTGTACTTTTAATTTTCTTCACGGTAACCAGTATCTTTAAGCCACACATTTAGAAAGCATTCAAGTCGAACTCTTAAAAATACCTCCTCTCTCTGTTTTTTAATCCACACCAGAGGACATTTTGTCATTCATTCTTCTGTTTTTTTGAGAGAGGGAGAAGGGAGAGAGACAAACATCCATGCAAACCCACGACCTAGAAATGAGCCCTGACCCGGAATTGAACCCATAACCTTTTTATTACAGTAGGATGTCCGAACCCACTCAGCCACAGTGGCCAGAGCTAGACCTTCCCTCCTCCTAGACACCTGCGGATCTACTCCACACCCTCTTAACTCATCGGCTGACCCCAGGTTGAGGAAGCAGTCATCTTATCCAGGCCTCAGCAGAGTCGATGTCACGCACATGACTCTAGGGAATGTGGAAAAATATGACGCTGGTACATCACGGCTAGACACTGATGGACTCTTCATTACAGAGCAAATCTGGTTAAGAATGGAACTTGTGCCCTGGCTGGCTCAATCCATAGCTCAGTGAATTGAGCACGAGCCTGTGAACCAGAGGATCGCAGTTCGATTCCCAGTCAGGGCACATGCCTGGGTTGCAGGCTGGTTCCCTGCAGGCCAACTCCCAGCAGGGGACGCACGAAAGGCAACCATACATTGATGTTTCTCTCCCTCTCTCCTTCCCATCTAAAGATAAATAAATAAATAAATAAATAATCTAAAAAATTTTTAAAAAAGACTTATTTTTAAAAAATAAAAAAATAAAATAAATAAAAAAAGAATGGAACTCGTATGAACCTCCCTTGCCCTGTGCCCAACAGAACTGGTGCTGGTTGCAGGTAGTTGCAACGAACAGACCACTCTGCATCCTGTTCAGGGAAAACCTCAAATCTGAAGGCAAACTCCATGAAGTCCCTGGGAGCAGCCCATTCACAGTAACACACAATGGGCCCTGAATCGATGAGCCAAATGAATCCGGGCCAGCCTGATGTTAACTGCCAATCAAATGACCAGGTGGTCATTCTCAGTGACCATCACCCAGAATCCCCTGTCCCAAGTCCCAGCATCCCTCACACCCGGGGGGACTAACTGGCCATGGACCGGTGAGAGGATCCAGTGCGAACATCACTAATAGATTTCTTGCTGCTAGTCAGAGCTCTGGGTAGAGCAACCAAGTGTGTGTGTGTGTGTGTGTGTGTGTGTGTGTATGTTCTTTTTATGTGCATGTGTGTTTGCCTGTGTGACTGTGTGTGCATGTGTCTGTGTGTGTGTGCTCATGTGTGTGTGTGTGTGTTTGAGGAGAGCAGGGTTGCTAGTTGTAGCCCCACAAGTCCTGCCGTGAGTACTGGGGACAGAAAGGAGGAGACCTAGGGGAGAGAGGTCAATCCCATTCCAGGTCAGCATAGGGGGACGTACTAAGACCGTGGCACAGAGCTCACAAGGGCTACCAGAAATGTCGAGGAATTGTAGGAGTCTCCGACAATCCATTTCTATAAGAATGGTCATTTCCTACAGGAGATAAGCCCACATGACCAAGGCTGGTCAGGCTCACAGTTCTGGGATCCTACCTCTGACCGCCACCACCCCAAAACCTCCCCTCTCCCTGCCTCTCATCTTCTCTTCTGTTCCCTGTCCTCTCCTTGTCCCTGTCACCCTTCCCTGACTCCATTCTTCCCCACAATGTTTCTGACTCCCCACCCTCATTCCATTCAGTCTCTTTCATTCCTCTCCAGACCCTGGGCACTACAGCTGGGGGCATTGGGCAAGCAGGTGCCTGTGATAATGAGGACGGTCCCTGTGAGGACACCCACCAGGCTGATGGCCAGTCCTAGGGCTCAGACCAGGGTCTCTGTGGTGTCTGGCACTGGGCTGGGCACCTGGGGCTCTGGGAGAGAAAGGAAGGTCGGGGTGCAGGGAGGGATTCTGGGGTAAAGGAGAGCTGAACTGAGAGGAGTGGGCTGGAAGGCTCCACACCCCAGTGAAGGAGGAGCGGCCATCCTGGCCCCAGTGCCCCCGACAGCTGCAGACAGCGTCTGCCGAGGGCACGAAGGTCAGGTATTAGAAGTTGGGGAGCAAGTGCTTGGGCTGGGAATAGAAGCTGCTCTGGGCCACCCTGTCGGTGAGTGTTTGACCACTGCACCACCTGGTGGCGTTGATCACAGGGGGAAGATGTTGTCCAGGATGCAGATGAGGATGTTGGGCTGGCCCAGTTGCACATGAGACTCTGGGAGCACAGTCACCCTTGGAGGCACGAGGAGAAAAGAGGCCCTGAATCGCAAAGGATCATCCCTGCAGCTGGGCCTTATAAGGACTGGGACCGAGGGACATTTCCTCCTATGCAGCCATCTGTGGGCAGGCAGCCCCTGGGACTGGAGCGGGTGGGAGCAGAGGGAGGAGAGACTGAGGGGGCAGTGGGGGCTCCGGGAGTCCTGGTGGGAGGGCTCCTTCCTCCAGAAGGAGGGGCTGCTGAGGGGCTGGGAGAGATCTAGGGCCTCCTGGGAAAGGAAGGGGCTCAGCACCACAGGCGCAGACTCTGGGAGCCCAGTGCCAGTGCAGATGGGGGCCTGTGAGGTGGGAGGAGGCGGCTCTGGGCTTCCCTTGGCTGCAGGAGGAGGGGGAGTCAGAGGAAGGGCCAGGTACCGCTGGTGGCTCTGGTGTGGATGGAGCATTCCAGCAAGACGTCCAGATGAGCTGTCAACGTCACAATGCTGGCCAGTCCCTCTTCTTCAGCTCCATAGAGACCAGCTGCTCCCCTTGAACTCATGGGTGAGCTGCCCCGAGGCCCCGTAGGACTGGTGGAAGGATGGCCCATAGGTGTGCATGTGGTCAGCTGAGTTCAGGTCAGGGAGAGAGAAGAAATGTGTGTGTCTCATCCATGACATGTGCTATGTTCAGTCTCTGAGCCTGAGCCCCACCTGGGTTCTCAGGGGACAAGCCCTGTTCTGACCTGAGCTGGTCCTTGGAGACTGGAAGGGTTGCTGGGGTGGAAGGGAGAGGACGGAGGGGAACGGGCACGTGCCCGACACTCTGGCCACACAGAGACTCAGGTGTGGCCAGGCCCACCAGGCTGGGAAGAACAGAGGCTGCCTAGCATCGTGCTCAGGGTCCCCGAGGTGAAATCCTGGCCCTGACCCGCTGCTCCAAGTGCGCTATCAGGTCCCGTGTGTGAGATGAGGGTGCGTGGGCGTGCGGTGAGGAGGTGAGTGAGGGCAGGAGCACCGGGTGGGCTTCGGGCACAGAGATGCCGCGTGGATGGGTGTGAGGGGAAAAGGCATTGGTGGCAGGGGTAAGATATGTGACACGGGAACCAGAGGCGAGGACAAGGCAGCCCAAGGGATGGCTGAGAGCACTGGGAAAGAGGTCAGAAATTCAAGGTTCGTGTCTGCCTCTCCCATCTCAGAGTGCCGTGATTGGACCTGTCTCTTCCCATAACTGAAATCAGTTTTCTGAAAATTATCAGTTAAGTTGTAATTGGTCAGGTTCCTTTTTTCTCTTATTTTTCTGTTTATGTTGCAACTTCTGCTTAATTATATTTTATATCTTAAAATTCAATATTATTTTTGTACTACTTCCAAGTGTACAGCATAGCATTTAGACAATTATACACTTTTCAAAGTGTCCCCTCTGGTATTTCAAGCGCGCACCTGGCACTGTAGAGTTATAACGAATTGTTGACTATATTGCCTGTGCTGTACGTTACACCCCCAAGACTGTTTTGTAACTAGTGTGTGTACTTCTTAATCCCTTCACTTTTTCCGCCCAGCCCCCGACTCTCCTCCTCTCTGGCAACCATCAGCCTCTTCCCTGTATCTGCTAAGATCCCTATAGCATTCTGGGAAGTTGTCTGTTCAGGAGTCACTGAGGGATGGCTGTGTGCCCAGCACGATGCCAAAGAAACACAGACGAACCAGCCGTGGACCCCACATACACAGGGCTCACTTCTGGAGCAGAACAAAGACAGATAAACAGGTGACCAGGGACGTGAGCTGCAGTAGAACCGGACTTGAAGTCAGGAAGGGGTGGAGAAATCAGAGTGCTGGGAGGCAGAAGGATGGAGGTTTGGGAGGAATAGGGGAGGCACCTGAACCTAAAAAACTCTGAGCCAGACCCTGGCTGGCTAGACTGAGCTGCACTTGTCCTTTAGGTTCAGAAGGGACATGAGAGGTGAGAGGGAGTGGGGCTCTCCTGGGAAGGAGAGCTGCCCTTGAACCACAGAGGGAGAGGAACAATTCATGCTCTTTACTGTCTCTCACATGAGACGACACCCCAAATGTCCTCACCCAGTGGCCATCAGCTCTCACCATTGATGACCCCAGCTTCATGGGGGCCCAGGAGGGTCATCAAGGTGTGGAGTCCCAGTGGTCTCACTGAGGACCACTGCCCCCTGGTGCTTTAACTAAACAAGTCTCTGTGGGTGTGGGGGTAGAGGAACAAGGCAGAGGTAAAGAAGAGGAATCCAGGCTCTAGAATGGGGGAGCACCCTGCTGTATTCAGCCAATCAGAGACATCCTCTGTGTTCATGTGGCTGTTGCTGGGCAAAAAAGGGAAGAAGAGCCTGGGTGAGGAGACCAAAGAATTCACTGGGTCCTTGTGCACCAGGGAGGCTTGGTCCATGAGAGTGTCAAAAGGAAATTTCTGTGTGGGGGCCAAGGAGGGACTTCTGTCAACTGTTACCACGTCCTACAAGAGGGACTCGGGGAGAACAGGCTGTCAGAGCAGCGCGCAGCTGAGCTGGGACAGACCCTCCCTCAGAGCTGGTCCGCGGTGCAGACAGTCATGCTCTCCCTGGGAGTTTCTGCACATGAGTTTGGGGTTAAAATGTAAGTTTTACTTAGAAATTTGAAAATGGAATCTGTGGTTATTCGGTAGACTGGAAATACTTTAAACCTGTTAATCACTTTAGAAAGTACTTTTATTTCATTGTGTGAGACAAACAATGTGCTAACTGTTGGAGATGCTCAGTCTCAGGAAGGCTGTGAGGAGCGTCAGTGGACTGTTCAGAGGCAGAGGGTGCTGTGTGACCTCCATTTGTCCCCACGGGTTCCTGGGCACCTTCTGCATGTTGCCTGGGGCTGACCTGAATCCCACACTCGCCTTGGCTTCTGGCTGGGCTCGGCCCATGGGAGGCATTGGCAGAATTTCATTCGATATAAAAAGTATCTATATCAAGCTCACTGTCCTTCCAGGTAAAGAAAAATCGAACTGAATGTCTGCAGACCATTTGTCAGAGACCATGAAATAATGATTTTCAACGTGGAAGGGATCTAAGGAAGCATCAGAGTCTGTGGGTCCAAACGCGGCTGCAGGAGAGAATCACCTGGGGAGCTTGCTGAGAACAAGGACTCCTGGGCTCCATCCTGTCCTGAGTTAAAGTAGCCTTTCCAAGGTCAGGGACAGGGCATCTGTGCGCTTAATGTGATACTTAGGTGATTCTCAGGCTGACTTCTGGCAAAAAAACAAAACCAAAACCAAAAACCTTCTGATGTACTTCCCTTGATGGATAAGGGGACCCTCCACTGAGTGGGGCAGATCACGGCTTCTGACTGCAATCAACCAACTCACAACTGGCAACAGACGTGGGTGGCACAGTTTATGGGAACTGTCACCTTAGTTCTTTCTGTGTGCTTCCCCCAGCCCAGCACATCATGGGCCCTCAGTAGCTGTTTGCCCGTGAACCAATGGTGTCCCCCTGCTTGGGTCCCTCCCCACCTTTCTCCTGTTGGGGGTGGGGGTGGAGCTGGAACCGTAGGTCGATCAGACACCAGATCCGAGATGAGGGAGAGCTTGTGATAAGGATGTTGTTGCTTTGTTTAGTACCAAACGGGGATTGAGTGCTTTTAATTTCAAAATACATTGGGGATTTTTAAATGTATGAGGTTTTTGTTATTAACTTCTAGCCTAATGGCACTATAATCAAGAATCTTGTCAGTATGAGGCATGTTGGGACTTCACTGAGACTTGCTCTGTGGTTGGAATGTGGTCAGTGTTGGTAATGCTTCCCATGTGCTCTGTCAGGTGATGAGTTTTATCATGTTTCTTGGTTCAGGTGTGTTCATTTTTTTCATTTTTATATCTTTCCTTTTTTGGGGGGTGGACCTATAAATAAGTAAGACTAGTATATTTACTTCTTTTAAAGACTTTTATTTATTTAATTTTAGAGAGGGAAGGGAGAGATGAAGAGAGGGAGAGAAATAGTCTGTGGTTGCCTGTGGCGTGCCCCTACTGGGGACCTGGCCCACAACTTGGTGTGTGCCCTAGACTGGGAATCGAACTGGTGACCCTTTGGTTTGCAGGATGGCACTCAAGCCACTGAGCCACACCAGCCAGGGCTACAACTGGTATATTTAACATCTAGATACGACTGTATGATTTTTCTATTTGTTTCTGTTTTTTAAATCAATTTTTGCCCTCTATCTGTTCAGGTTATTAGGAGCTTAGTTTTGGGAATTATAGTTTCAATGAATCGGGGCTTTTCCCAGTTTGTACTGACAGTCTTGTTCTGTCTGATGTTAACACGGCAGCACAGCTTTCTGTTTGTCAGTGTTTGTTTGGCATGTGCAGGTCTATGCACGATGCTTCAGCTGTAGTTCTTGTAATTGTCATAAAGACGGATTTTGCTTTGGTTTCAGTCTGACAATCCCCGTCTTCTCATTGGTGGTTCAGTCCTCGGATTAGTGAAAGTGAGCAAAGTTGCTTCTCCAACAAGTACGGTAACCTCAGTGGTGACAAAAGACAGGGTGACCTTTCACCCACGTGCAGTCTGAGGCAGGTTGCAGCCTCTCAGTAGCTCTTCTCCAGAAAGTGACTCATGAACCCAGGGAGCTGCATGTAGCATCTCCACTACCAAGAAGAACTTTGCTTCCAGATGTGCAGACCGGAGGGAGAGCCTGGGGAAGGCATGCCCATTCTCATGGCTTTGGACAGAGACCCCGTGCGGTCTCTGCTCCCAACCCACCGGCAAAGACCAAACAGTGGCCCGCTCACGTGTGATGGGGGTTGAGAAAAGGCAGTTTAGTCGTGTGTTCAGGAAGAAGGAATGAATGGCTTCGTGACCACAGACATAGTCTTTGCTCATCCCCACTATACTTACCGTGATTATTGGTGTATTTGGACTCATTTCTAATACCTGATTTAAACATGTTTTAAATGTAGCTATTTGTATGGCAAATCTTCCTAAGCTTTGCCTGCTTGAGAAAATGTTTGTTGTAGCATTACTTTTAAAGAAAGTTTAGCTGTGCATTAAGTTCTAAGTTGGAAGTTTTTTCTCTATGTCTTAAATGATGTCCGCCGAATGTCATTTTGCATCCAGTGTTACATTTAGGAAATCTGATGTCCATCTCTCCTTTGGGAATCTTTCACATTTTCCCATTGTCTTTGATATTTTGTTTTCTTGTAGCTAAAATGGGTTTTTCCTTCTCTTGCTGTAGAATGTTGTGGGTCTTCTCTACCGTTTGATGCTGGAACTTCATTTCTTTCATCCTCTCTATTTTCATTTTTTTCTGTCTTTGAAACTCATATTATGCTTGTTAGAGCACTTATCTCCTCCTCTCTTTTGAATTTTCTATTCTATATTCAATTTCTTTTTATCATTTTGTTCAATTACAGGTGACATACAATATCATATCAGTTTCAGGTGTACCACACGGTGACTAGGCATTTACATACTTTAAGAAGCAACCAACTCCAATGAGCCTGATACCCACCCGCCCCCACACACAGTTATTACAACGTTACTGACTGTTTCCTACGCTGGACTTCACATCCTGTGACTCTTCCGCAACCGCCAATTCCTACTTCTCCATCCCTTTACCCTTTTCACCCGTTCCCCCAGCCTCCCTCCCATCTGGCAACCACCATTCTGTTCTCTGTGTCTATGAGTATTTTCTGTCTTGTTGGCTTGTTTCTTTTGTTTTTTAGACTCGACCTATAAGTGAAAGCATATGGTGTTTCTCTTTCTCTGTTAGACTTTGTATTCCATTTCTTTATCCTTCTTTTATCCTGGAGAGTCCTTCAGTGCAGTCCTCTGACTTACTCATTGTTTTTCAGGTGTATCTCTCACACTATTTATTGCCATTAATGGTGTTTTATTTGGACCATTATATATTTTACACCTAGAACTTCTCTATAGATTTCCATGTATTCTCTATATTTTTATATTATAATAGCTTCTTTCAGTTTTTAATGGATTGTCATGCCCTTTTTACATGGCTAGTCTATATTTTCTAATACTTCCTTTTTTAAGGACAGATATGGCCTGTTTGTTGGTTTTTCTTTTGGGGTGGTGACACTCTTTAAAGACAAGGGGGTGTTGTTTTGTCTGGTGCATGCGCACCTGTGTCGGTGCCCTGCGTGTACAGAGAGGGATGGGAAGGAGTGCTGGTGAGGTGCTGGGAGAGTGAATGACATGGCAGTCAGTTGTGACTGTTGTCCCTGTGTCCTCCGGACTCCAGCAGGGACTTCAGCCTTGATTTTCTCCCCAAACCTCAACAGCTGTATGACCATCAGGGTCTGGTGCTGTCTCCTGCACCATGGGGCAGGCAATGACTGTCCAAGGCCAATACTGGGGAAAGGCAAGAGCAGACACATGTTTTTTCACTGTTGTTCAGTTACACTTGTCCCGCCATTTCCCCTGCTGCTCCCCTCTGCCCCATGAAGAGCAGACTTTTCTGACGGGTCTCTCGCACTACAGTGAGCAGCCGGCTTGCTTGTTCAAAGCACCTTTCATTCTCACCAGGTGTCCTCCCTACTTTCCCTCTGTGGTTTTCCAGGGTTCATTTGTATGTGTGGGAAATGGCAACACATGCTAATTCATCGTGGCAGGAAGCAGTGTCTCGATTAGTTTTTGTAATATTTATGTAGGAACAACATTTTCTCCAAGATGAAAAGTGGGTCATAATTTAGTGAATCTTTGTCACACAGACTTCTCACTTCTCAAATGCTAGTACACTGTTAAATAAATGCCTATCAAATAAACAAAAACAAAAGTTAAATAAAGTGGGAGACTTCCAGCCAGGATGGAGGCATAGGTAGACACACTGTGCCTCCTCGCCCACCAAAAGAAGGACAAAAATGAATTTAAAAACAAACAACAACCAGAACTGACAGAAAATAAAACTGTATGGAAGTCTGACAACTGAGGGCTTAAAGAAGAAACATTCATCCAGCCTGGTAAGAGGGTTGGAGACCGGCAGCTGGTAGAGAGGACTTGAGGTCAGATCGCAGCTGGCAGACTAAGGAGTCTCACATTTGTGTGCAGGTAAACTGGGAAGAACAACTGGGGAGTGAGACAGACCGTGCAACCCAGGGTACCAGTGGAGAAATAAAGCCTCAAAGCCTCTGGTTGACAATTCCTGTGGGAGTTGAGGCGCCAGCAGGAGAAACTCCCAGCATCACAGGAAAGATTGTTGGAGAGAAACACAGGATCACAGAACATACACAAGCCCACTCAGGAATCAGCACCAAAAGGACCCAATTTGCTTGTGGGTAGCAGGGGAAGTGACTGAAAACTGGCAGGGAACTGAGCAAGCAACATTTTCCCCCTTAGAACTCTCCCCCACATACAGTACCACAATGCAGCAGCATGGGTTGCCCCCCTCAGATGAACAACTAAGGCTCTGCTCCTTAGGGTCTAACAGATGCACAAAGACATATAGAAAAGTGGCCCAAATGAAAGAACAGATCAAAGTTCCTGAAAAACTATAACTGAGCAAAGAAGAGATAGCCAATCTATCAGATGCATAGTTCAAAACAGTAGTAATCAAAATCCTCACAAAAATGGCTGAGTATGGTGGTAAATTAGATGGGAAATAATGAAGGCTATGCTAAGTAAAATGAAGGAAAATGTACAAGGAATCAAAAGTGAAGGGAAGGAAACTGGGATTCAAATCAATGGTTTGGACCTGAAAGAAGAAATAAACATTCAACCAGAACAGACTGAAGAAACAAGAATTCAAAAAAATGAGGAGAAGCTTAGGAAGCCCCACAACATCTTTAAATGTTCAACATCTGAATCATACGAGTGTCAGAGGAAGAGCAAGAATTGAAAACTTATTTGAACAACTAATGAAGGAAAACTTCCCCAATCTGGCAAAGGAAATAGGCTTCCAGGAAGTCCAGGAAGCTCAGAGTCCCAAACAAGTTGGACCCAAGGAGGAACACACCAAGGCACATCGTCATTAAGTTACCCAAGATGAAGGATAAAAAGAGAATCTTAAAAGCTGCAAGAGAAAAGGAGACAGTTACCTACAAAGGAGTGCCCATAAGACAATCAGCTGACTTCTCAAAAGAAATCTTGCAGGGAAGAAGGGGCTGGAAAGAAGTATTTGAATTCATGCAAGGTGAAGATCTACATCCAATATTGCTCTATCCAACAAAGCTTTCATTTAGAATGGAAGGGCAGATACAGTGCTTCTCAGATAAGGTCAAGTTAAAGGAGTTCATCATCACCAAGCCCTTATTATATGAAGGGTTCAAGGGACGAAAGAGAAGACAAAAAATATGAAAAGTAAAATGACGACAAACTCACAGTTATTAACAACCAAACCTAAAACAAAAACAAACTAGGCAAAAAACTAGAACACGAACAGAATCACAGAAATGGAGATCAGCAGAGGAGAGGGAGGGTGAGAGGGGAAAAGGAACAGAGAATAAGTAGCATAAACGGTAGGTAGAAAATGGACAGGGAGAAGGTAAGAATAGTATAAGAAATGTAGAAGCCAGAGAACTTATGTGTGTTACCCATGGACATGAACTAAAGGAGGGGAATGTGGGTGGGAGGGGGTGTGCTGGGTGGAGGGGAATAATGGGGGGAAATGGTGGGACAACTGTAATAGCATAAGCAATATAATATATAAAAACAATAAAATAAACAAAAAGAAAAAAGTTAAATAAAGTGAATACCAGTGGTTCTAAGGAGAGACATCCCATACTGGGAACAAATACCAGAAATAGATACAGGCTCATCAAAAATATCTGAGTAAACTGTCTACTCTTTGACTATGACAGATTCAATTACTCTACATGGTCCAAAACAATGATTTGAAGAAAATGGTAGTTGTATCTATCTTGTTCTCTGGCCTGATAAGTTAAGGTGTTAGAAGATATTATTCATTAAATACAGATCTATGAAACACCTACTCTGTCCAGGGCACTGTGCCCTGCAGGGAAACAGAGACGAGGAGGACAGGGCCCCTCCTTCTGGAACCGTGTCGTCCAACACAGTAAAGACCTGCCCATGTGTCTATGGAACCCTTGCAGTCCTGCCAGCTGGATGAGATATACTTTAAACATAAAGTGACTGGACTTCAAAGGTTAAAATATGTGCTATTTGTATTACACTACATATTATACTGTATTACAGATGCTCTGACTTATAATTGGGTGACATCCTGATAAACTCATTGTAAGTTGAAAATATTAAACTTCAAAAATGCATTTGGGCCTTGGCTGGGTGGCTCAGTTTGTTGGAGCATCATGCTGGGAATTGGAAGGTTGTGGGTAAGAGTCCCAGTCAGGGCATGTGCCTAGACTGGGGTTTGGTCCCCCAGTAGGTGTGCATACAGGAGGCAACCGACTGATGTTCCTCTCTCACATTGATGTTTTTATCCCACTTTCTCCTCATCCCCATTTCCCTCTCTCTAAAAGCAATGAAAGAAAGAGTCCTTGGGAAAAATATCCTCTGGTGAGAATAAAAAAGTGCATTTCAGACTTTTCAACAGGGCAGTGGAGGGCGTAGATATTGCACTCACCCCCTCCCATGACCAAACTGGAAATACAACTAAACTGGGAAGAATCACCCGGCATCAACAAAGAAAGACTAGCTGAAGAGGAGTCTTATAACCAACAATTTCTAGAAAAAGGCACATCGAGACTGTCCCTGCACAGCCGCTCACACACTGGGGTCGGGGTTGAGCCTCACTGTCACGCAGCCTGAGCGCTGATCCGCATGAACAGCACAACAGCAACAAGACTCAATTACAACAGGTGGTCCCACATACACACACAAGGGCCATGCCTAGAGACCCCAACTCAGGAGATCAAGAAGACTGCACTACTGGATCCCACAGGACACCTACAGCATAAGGCCACTCCCCACAAAGACAGGGAGTCATGGCAGATCTACCTAATACATAGAAACAAACACAGGGAGGATGCCAAGGGAAGGAGACAAAGAAACATGGCCCAAATGAAAGAACTGAGCAAAGCTCTAGAAAAAGAGCTAAACAAAATGGAGATAAGCAATCTATTAGATGCAGAGTTCAAAACACTGTTTCTAAGGATGCTCAAGGTACTTAGTGAGGACCTCAACAGCATAAAAAAGATCGAGTCACAAATGAAGGATACAGTAACTGAGATAAAGAAAAATTTACAAGCAGACAACAATAGAGTCAGTGAAGCTGAGGATCAAATCAATGATTTGAAACATAAGGAAGCAAAAACAACCACGCAGANGAACCGAGCCCCCTTCCAAGCACAGGCCCCTCTCCTGAGGCGAACCCACTCCAGGGCACCCTGCCCTTCTCCTGGGCTCCTGCCCGCCTCTCTGGGATCTCACTGCCGCTCTGGACGACTCCCTGTGCCCGTCTCTGCCACACCGGATTCGGGGGTCTGAACCACTATTGTCACCCCACAGGCTATTCAGGGTAGGGAAGGAAGTGTCCTTTCTCTTTCAGAGCCAAAGAGGATTCAGTCTCTCGTTTAACCAGCAAGGGCTTTGTTCAGACTGCAGTAAGCAATACAATTAAAAGTCAAAATTATAGCAGCAACTTATTATTTCTGTTTCCCTGGGCTAGTTCAATGCTTATCCACGTCTAGGATTTTCTAAGAGCATCTCTGATAAAGCCATGGCCTGCTACTTAAAGCAAAGAGGACCAGAAATCCGAGAGAAACACCCCAAATTCTCCTGGTGTGAAGTGGGGAGCTGGTGGGGCACCATGGGCTTTCGTGGGTACCCAGCACAGGGTCTGTGTCAGCAGGGTGGTCTTGGGTGGCCTTCTGTGAAATCCTGCTGGTCATGCTAAGTAAATGTCAATGGAAGAAACATCCAGACTCCTCCAGCTGACCACGGCTCCTTTGACCAGCGTCTCTGCTTCCTCTTCTGCCACGACTTCCTAAAGCTCTTGCCAGTCTTTGGGGGCATGGACGGCAGCAACATGTGCTTCGGAAGGGGAGTTGCCTACGGTGAGCACACACAGCATTCACGAAGGCTTGGTTGGCCGTGGGTGTCAGTGTCATCTGCCTGCTTTGGGTCCTTGTCCTCCTCTGGGGGCTATGGTGGTGGCTATGTGGGCACCATGGTCAAATCTGATGGGCTTCCTGTAGGCAATGAGAAGTTGACGGTGCAGAACCTTAACAACCACCTGGCCTCCTACCTGGAGAAGGTGTGCACCCTGGAGGTAACCTGGAGGTGAAGGTCCGTGACTGGTACCAGAAGCAGGGGCCTGTGCCCACCCGAAACTGCAGCCACTACTACTGGGCCATCGGGGAGCTGCAGGACGAGATTCCTGGTGCCACCATGGAGAACTCCAAGATTGACCTGTAGATTGACAATGCCCATCTGGCTTCAATGACTTCTGAACCAAGTTTAAGATGGTGCAGGCCCTGTGCATAAGCATGGAGGCTGACATCGACGGCCTGTGCAGGGTGCTGGACGAGCTGACCCTGGCCAGAACAGACCTGGACATTCAGATTGAAGCTCTGAAGGAGGGGCTGGCCTACCTGAAGAAGAACCACAGGGAGGAAGTCAGTGTCCTGAGGAGCCAGGTGGGTGGTCAGTGTGGAGGTGGGTCCCTGGCATGGACGTAGCCAAGATCCTGAGTGAGAAGAGAAGCCAGTGTGAGATCCTGGCTGGGAGGACCCAAAGGATGCTGAATCCCCGCCCCCTACCCTTCATCACCCAGACTGCGTAGGTGAACCAGAGAGGTCGCTGGCCACACAGAGCAACTGCAAACCAGAGAGACAGAGGTCACTGACCTGCGCCACACCCTCCAGGGTCTGGAGATCCAGCGGCAGTCTCAGCTCAGCACTAAAGCTGCCCTGGAAAGCGCGCTGGGGGAAACAGAGTCCTGCTTTGGAGCCTGGTTGGCACAGATCCAGGTGCCGATTGACAGCATGAAAGCCCCGCGGAGTGATCTGCGTGCTGACACCCAGCAGCACAACCTGGAGTCCCAGCCGCTCAGGGACACCAAGATGCGCTGGAGCAGGAGAGGCCACCTGCCACAGCCCGTGTGGGGGCCAGGATGCCTATCACTACAACCTGCCTCCCACCCCGACCGCCTGAGTCCAGCAGCCTCCCTGGCTTCCTGCTTCGAGCAGAGGGATGGATGCTTCTGGGTCTGGGAGTGGGAGGGGCGGGACCTTTACCTCTGGCTCCTCCTCTAACCTGTCAAGAAAATTTTATAACCCAAAGGGGGAAAAAAGAAGCATCCAAACCTGTAGAGAATTTCTATGAGTTTGTTTGAGCCAAACTAACCACATATACCAGGGAGCAAGATCTCAAATACCACCTAGAAATCTATTTCATTAGCCAAACAATCACTTCCTCGTGCTGGTCGCCCCATGTCCTCCAAGTGGCTGCTGAACTCCAGACATCACTTCAGCACTCAAGACAGAAGAGGTAAATAAGAGTGGCAGTCACCTTTGTGCCTTCGTACTTCTGCGGGTCACACAGCCACCCCTAATTGCAAGGAAGGATTGGGAAGGGAAAGGGGGGTCGGGATGGGTGTGGGGTCAGCCAGACCACAGTGTCTGCCACACACTGGGGAGCCCGTGTGTGGAAAGTCAGTCTCAGCCTTCTGTCCGGGGAGGGACCTGCCCAGGTGAACAATGGTGTTGAATTCATTCGTTTGTTTGGTTTTTTGCCCACCTTCCCCACTCTCCTTCCCTTTGGCTACCACCAGCTTGTTATCTATATCGATAGGTCTGTTACTGTTCTGTTTTGCTTGTTTGTGTGTGTTGGCTTTATAGAGTCTACATAAAAGAGAAATCACACAGTGTGTGCCTATCACTGGCTACTTCTTGCACTCAGCACAATACCCTCTAGGTCCCTCATGTGTCCCAAATGGCAAGATTTCAATCTTCACGGTGTTAACTTTAGCCTGAGCTGGCTACCAAGCCAGTGCGGGATGGCACCACTGGGCAAATTCTTACTTTCTTCGGCCATATGCAACCCTCAGGAGCTTCCTGTGATGATGGACACAGTCCACACTGTGGGATCCAGCTCCGGCCACAGGAAGCTACTGAGCGCTTGAAATGCGCTTAGTGCACCTAAGGAACTTGATTTTTACTTTTACGTCAGTGAATTGAAATAACCACGTGTGGTGGCTTCTGCATTTGCACAGCTCTAGGGCATCCTGCTGCTCATGCACCTGTGGGAGTGTGGAGCCATTTTTAGGTATTTGATGAAGAGAACCAAGTTTAAAAGAGATGACGGATAGGCAGTCTTCCTAGTTCAAACACATCGATTAAATTTTCTTTTTCTTTTTTGGGTCAGCAGTTTGAAGGGCAAAGGCTCTTGTTTGATCTTGGCAGAATTTTTCTCCCCCAAATTTGGCTGAACTTTTTGTGGTTGTATGGTTCATTTCCTTGTAATCATAAAATGAATAAGGGGAGACAGAGTTTGGGTGTGATTGCTTATTTATTTATTAAATAATTTAATTATTTTTATTTTTAACAATTTTAAGTATTTATTGATTATGCTATTACAGTTTTCCCAATGTGTTTCCCTCTTTATTCCCCCTCCGGCCTGCACCCCCCATCCTCCAGTCTCCCCCCCACCCCCTTAGTTCACATCCATGGCTTGTAATATAAATTCTTTGGCTTCTCTGTTTTCTATAGCGTTCTTAACCTCTCCCCATGTAGTTTATGCCTACCAATTATGCTTCTTATTCCCTGTTTGTTTCTCTCCCCATTCTTCCCTCCCACGTTCCCACCAAAAACTCTCCACGTGAACTCCATTTCTCTGGTTCTGTTCCTGTTCTATTTATTTGTTTAGTTTTTAGGTTCAGTTGCTGATAGCTATGAGTTTGTAGTCATTTTACTGTTCATATTTTTTATCATCTTCTTTTTCTTAGATAAGTCCCTTTGACATGTCATGTAATCAGGGCTTGGTGATGAATTCCTTTAACTTGACCTTATCTGAGAAACACTTTATTTGCCCTTCCATTCTAAATGATGACTTTGCTGGATACAGTAACCTTGGATGGAGGTCCTTGCCTTTCATGATTTGGAATACTTCTTAAAGCCCCTTCTTGCCTGCAAGGTCTCTCGTGAGAAATCAGCTGGCAGTCTGATGGGAACTCCTTGTAGGTAACTCTCTTCTTTTCTCTTGCTGGTTTCAACATTCTCTCTTTATCTTGAATCATGGATACGTTAGTGATGATGTGCCTCCGTGTGTTCCTCCTCGGGTGTAATTTCTTTGGGACTCTCTGGACTTCCTGGAAGTCTATTTCATTCAACAGACCAGGAAGTTTTCCTTCATTATTTGTTCAAATGGGTTTTCAACTTCTCGCTCTTGTTCTTCTCCTTCTGGCACCCTTTTGATTCACATGTTGGATATTTAAAGTTGTCCTGGAGGTTGTGAAGCTGTCTGCCCGAGAGGGGTCTGAGGGGGAACAATGCCGCTCACTTGCTCTGCTCGAGCCCTGCTTTCCAATGAGCTCTCCTGTGAGACTGGGAGCTTCTCCTGCCGTGGCAACCCCCGCAGTAGACTGCGGCCAGCTTGGAGTCTTTAGTTTCCCATCCAACCCGCCTGCCTCGCCTGCGTGCTCCCCCGCCTTGCTGCACATCCTGTCTCCTCGCTGCCATCTCCCGTCTCTGCCACTCACACAGGTCTGGGTGAATTTTTCTTTGATTCCTTGGTTGTTGGAGTTCCATGCAGTTTATCTTTTTTGGGCATTTCTGGTTGTTTATTGTTTTTAGATTGGTTGTTATTTTTTTTTGTTTGTGCGAGGAAATGAAGCATTTCTACCTATGCCTCCATCTTGGCCAGAACTCTTTTCTAATAATTTTTAAAACGATTTTATTTATTTTTAGAGAGAGGGGAAGGGAGGGAGAAAGACAGGGAGGGAATCAATGTGCGGCTCTTTCTCGTGCGCCCCCTACTGGGACCTGACCCACAGCCCAGGCACGTGCCCTGACTGGGAATTGAACTGGTGACCCCCTGGCTTGCAGGCCAGCACTCAATCCACTGAGCCACATCAGTCAGGGCTAAATCATTTAATTACTTTTTAAATTGTATTTTTCCATGACCATTTCTTCTTTTTATACCCTCTTCCACTCCCACTCACTCCTTCCCCCCCAGTCACCACACTGTGGTTCGTGTCCATGAATTTTTTCTCTTTTTTTTGCTCTCCCCCTCCACCTCTTACATATACCCCCACATCTGTCAGCCTGCTCTCTCTGTATGCATCTGTCTCTATGTTTCTTGTTAGTTCAGTTTGTTCACTAAGTTCCACATGTGAGTGAGACCATATGGTGCTTGTCTTTCTCCAACTGGCTTCTTCCACTTCACATAATGTTCTCCAGGTCTGTCCATGCTTGCGATTGCTTTGTAAAAGCAGGTATACTGGGGTACAATTTACCTACAGTAAAACCCATTCTTCTTAGCTGTATGGTTCTGAGTTTTCACAAACCAACTTACTGGGCAATCACCAAAACAACCATTATAAATGACATTTTCACCCCCACCCCCCATCCCCAGCAACAAAACTTTCTTATGGGACAACTGTTGTCAAGTCATCTGTGGGAAATGTCTCATTAGTGTCATGAACACTTCTGATGCTTGAATTGGATTTAGGTCGTCTGTTCAAATTCTGCTCTATTGGACCACCCTCAGGGCCGCAGAAGTCACATTGGTGATAAAGCCATGGGACTGGCTGGGCCGGCCAAATGCCAGCACACTGCTGGTGATGAGCAGACTTGACCGACATTGACGAGAATATACCAGCCAGACGGACGCGTGTGTGCGCTAATTGAAGGCTGGCTTGGCAGCATCTTTTACTACGGAAATACTATCAGGTTCAGTGCTGGCCACGTCTACTTATACATTTTATAATTAGTGAGTTAAATACGTGTGAAGCACTTAGAACAGTCCCCAGCACTCAGCAAGGTGTACAAGAGTTCTGTTGGTGGAATGGATTATCTAAAGTCCTCCAACCATTTTATCACAAGTGTATTTTACACACTGTCCCAGAGACTTGGCACAGTTTCATAGGAACATGTTTTTGGTCCTGAAGGAAATTCCAGTGGCTCAAAGTGGGAGTGTTTCCGTTTTCCACAATTACAGAGGCAAATTCCAATAACGTCCCCAGGGCAAGTGACATCAGCATAGAAACTCTGTGGGTTTTCTGCAACCTCAGTGATGTTACCACAACTTGTCACCTGATATTCAGAACAGCCCCTTTTATTAGGTTAGTTTTCATAATTAAAAGTGGCTTTTGACCCTGTGTCCCAAATGTCCTGGAGTTCTTCAACACTGCCCGTCGTCCAGGGTGTTTTAGGGGCGGCCAGAGCTTCTCCAGGCAGCCCTCCCATTGCGGAAGGTCTGGAGGGAGGACACAGGGGCTGTCTGTCTGTCCTGTGATCAGGACTCCGGCCTGATCTTGAGGGCAAAGCCCCTCACACGCAGAGGGCGAGTCGGAGGAGGAGGTGCCTGGAAGCGCCCCCTTCCTGTGAGTGCCAGTGGACGGACGTGTGTCCTTCACACGGAGAAGCCCTTTGTCCTCGGGCGTGGTCCCAGCCCTGTCTGACTGCACGCGCTGAGGGCTGGGCTCCTGTCTCTGATGGGCTGGACTGTTTGTGCTGCTTCCTTCAACTCTTTTGTAATGTTGTTAACTTGCTGGCAGGACTCTTATGTGTTCAGGGTCCTGATGTTCCCAAATGTAATGCGCCATGACCAGATGAGGCAGAGTATCTCCATGCTCCCTGGATTTTGAATTCTTTCATTTTTCGATTCTAAAGCAGTCTCTTGTGCATAGGGTTCTACCCCCATTAAAAGCTACCAAGCGAGCGCATGCACTTCTTCAGGGAAAGACTGTAAGCTCCACTCTTCCTGTCCACTATGGTAGCCACTAGCCACATGTGGCTGTAATAGCTTAAAATTAAATGAAAATTTTAGCCCCTTCGTTGCATTGGCCACCAGCGTCTCAGTGGTCAAGGGTCAAACGTGGCTCGTGGCTACTCTGCTGAGCAGCTCAGCAAGGGGATGTTTCCCTCCCACAGGGCGTCCCCCTGGGCAGCTCACTAGGGACGTTTCCACCCCACAGAGGGTCCCACGGGCAGCCCTCCCCCAGGGGCTCTCTGAGGAGCCCACTCCCTTTGCAGACACCTGGACTCTCTGCTAACACCGGTCTCTTCTTCCAAGGCTGACGATGCCGAAGGGTTGCCTGCTGTTGGTAGGCTTTGCTTATAGTTAATTGTCTAAAAGTATAATTAGGGTTTGTTTGGCCACAGAGCAATGGTGAGCATATTTTCACGGCTGCTGGTAAAGGCACAGCTCAGCCTCAGAAATGTGTGCTGCCAAAGCCTCTACATCCGGCCGTGTTTATTTTGCCTCCTGCCCTTGTGTGTGTCTAACTTCTACTCTAACCTTCCCGTGAGGAGTGTTGCGTGTTCCCAAACTGTTCACAAACGCCCTCTGCCTTGTTTGGAGCCTAGACCCCACTACTGGCCTCTGAGTGGACACAGGATCCTATTCAATCATCTCCAGCTTCAAAGAACATCATTTCAAAGTCGGGCTCTTTGCAGTGGGTGACCGGGCTCTTTCTAAAAATGTCAGGACACTTCTCATGAGGATGAAAAACATTGTACAGTTTTGACTCTCTGCAGCTGTCCGGGTAAAGAGGGAAGGGAAAGAAGTCCTGGGTATTTACCCACCACGTTTCCTGTGATAACCCTCCACCCCAAAGAGGGTGAGCTTCGAAACCCGATCCCTTGGCTCAATTTCTGCGTTAATAATGCCCAGTGTTACCGCTGTTCTCTGCTGACAGCATGCTGGAGGAAGGCTTTTTTTAAAAACGATTTTAATTAATTTATTTTTAGAGAGAGGGGAAGGGAGAAAGAAAGAGAGGGAGAGAAACATCAGCGTGTGGTTGCCTCTCATGCGCCCCCTACTGGGGACCTGGCCTGCAACCCAGGCCTGTGCCCTGACTGGGAATCCAGCCAGCGACCCTTTGGTGTGCAGGGTGGCGCTCAATCCACTGAGCCACACCAGCCAGTGCACCGTGTAGGAGGAATTCTCGATCAAAGACAAAATCAGGGAGACCCCCTTCTCCTTATCAAACCATAAATCAGTCTCTTGGTTCTGCTTTACAAGCAGAGGGTGAAATGTTCAGGAGCCCAAGATAACAGTCAAAAAAAATTTTAAACACTGTAAAAGGGAAGCTTTGTTGTTGTGATGCCAGTGGCGGATGGGTGTTCAGCCTGTCTGACTCCGGGCTGATGCTCTCTGAGGCCCAGGGGCCCTAGGAGCTGAGGCGGCTCTCACTAGGTGCACCAGCCTCTGAGGGCTGCCCAGGCCACTCTTGCAGAGTGGGGAGCAGGACATCACCCAGTTAGCCCAGCTGGCCAGGCACCCCTCTCACTGGGGCCCAGGCCACTCCCTCAGCTCCACCGGGGTCTCATCACAAAAGCCTTTTGCTCTTACTCACGGGCCTTGGCTTCTGGACCCATCAGGTGCGAGTATGGCCCTCAGAAGAGCAGCCACACTCCACATGGAGTGAGGCCCAGCCCTGGGCTCCATTATTTCTTCTTGGGTGGACACGGTCCCCTCAGCCCCCAGTCTTGGCTCTCTCCCTTGCTCACAGAGGTGGTAGCTCCTAGGGTGAGACTCGGAAGCCAAGTCAAAGGCTCCTTGTCCCCACGACACAGAGAGCAGGCCAGCAGGAGAGCTGCTTCCCAGTCTTCCCTCCCTTCCCACCCTTGCCCTTCCCTCCCCTTCCCTCCCCTTCCCCCCCCTTCCCTCCCACCCCACCCTCCATCTCTTACTCCTCCCACCCACCTCCTTCCCAGCCTTCACTGAGCGGTGTCATGTTTGTCAGGCTGCCTGAAGGAGCTGTCAGCCTCCAGGGCAGGTGCACAAAACAGGAAAACAATTGGTGAGTGCAGGAAGGGAGAAAACCCACCAAAATCAGGGTTGCCTTTGTCTACAGGTCATGGTGGTTCCCAGCTAGGGGACAGTCTGCTCAGCTCCGAGGCTGAACATTCTCTGGAGCTGAGGACAGTCCTGTTTGCCTCCTTTTTGAGTCAACTTCCCTCCCAAGAACCCACACTGAGAGAGCCCTGGAGGGGTGTGCATGGTGCGTGCACCTGCGCTGCCTGGGCTCATGTTGCACACACATGTGCACACAACAGAAGGGGTGCCCCTGCTCCTCAGGGGCTTCTCTCTGGTAACAGAGTCCTGTGCACACACAGGGAGACAGGTTCACACACACCTGTGCACACGCAGACACACACTAGATTCTAAGGGAGAGCAGGGGGTGGGGTGCTTCACGGCCTGCTGGTAACAGAGTCCTGTGCACACACAGGGAGACAGGTGCACACACACCTGTGCACACGCAGACACACACTAGATTCTAAGGGAGAGCAGGGGGTGGGGTGCTTCGCGGCCCGCTGGCCCCCAGCTCACAGAGGCTCTGCTCCAGCAGCCAGGCCCTCACACAGGGCTCCTGGAGCTGCTGCTGCATCTTCAACAGAGGTTGCGGCACTTGAATGCCAGGTGCCTCAGCTCTTCCTACAGCATGGCCGTCCCCGGGCCCTCTCTTGGCCCTCTCTTGGCCCAGGCTCTCACTGTGGTGGAGTCCTTGGCACTGTTGCCACAGGAGTCACAATAGTGATGAGGAGAGGAGGCGTGACTTGGATAGACTGGCTGTGGTTCTCCAGGTGGCACTTGACCTCCAGCAGCTCCTGGTATTGCTCCTACTCTTCGTAGGTGAGGCCAGGATGTTCCTCACCCTCAGCCCAGCCCCCTCAGACAGCAGGGAGTCCAGGCTCAAGTGGAAGCCCCCACTGCCCAGGGCGCCCCCTTACAGTCCAAAGTCTTGCAGGGTCCCAGGCAAGTTTGTGGTGCTCGTCGCTTGTCTCCCAGCAGGTCGGGCTCAGAGCTCTCCTCATTGAGGGAGCTCTCATTCTCCTCCCCACCCCACTGTCCAGCTCCTGACTGTTGCTCAAACCTGGGCCCCCCTGGGGGACCCCTTGCTCCTCTTCATTTCTGAGCTGCTGGGACGGGCTGATTTCAAATTCGGAGCACGCAGGTCCCCCTCACTCTCTGTCCAGTCATCCAGGAAGTCATCTGGTCACTGTCCTTCCATCGCTTTGCCAGCGGGCTCTCAGGCCGGGCCACCAGCAGGGAGAGGTTGGTGTTCTCCCCCTGGCTCTGCAAGGCCACGGCCTCCTCCTGGTTCTGGGCGTCCACACTGTGCACCTGGATGATTCAGTCTCCCTCTCCGATCTCGCCTTTGGCTGCAGTGCCGCCAGGACTCACCTCCCAGTGCCGATGCCCAGGCCCTCTCCACCGGCTGTGTGGCAGCAAACCATCAGGCCCAGCCCATCCTGGTGGCTGGCTTTGCACAGCCCCCTCCTCATACTCCTGCTGGTCCTCAGGGTCCACCTCCTGCTGGCCACTCTCACTGAACTCCACTGGGTCCTAATACTCACAGCTGAAGGGGGAGCTCAGAGAGGAGGGAGGCTCCAGGGTGACTGTGGGTGTGGTGGGCGGACTCGGCTTGAAGGTGATGTCAGGCTGAGTGCCACTGTCCACCAGCTGCAGGCTGTGACAGGAGCCGTCCCCCCAGAGGTGGGGGCAGCACCTCAGCACCTGGATCTCCTGGGACTCCTTGGAGGAACTTGGGGCCCCCACCGTGTGCTCCTGAGACAGCTTGGAGAGCTCCTTCCCACTCCCCTGGGGCATATCTCTGGGCTGCTCCTTGGGTTTCTGGACCAGGGACCCACACAGCCCCTCCCGTGGTGCTGGCCTGCGAGGGAAGTGGGGAAAACATGGAAATGCCTTTCACTGGCCCCTGTGCAGGACCTTAAACACGGTTTTTAAACTAAGTCCCTTTTGATTATTATTCAAGATAATATTACATTAACTATTGGGCATTACAAACTCTGGTTCCCCAGCCCTCGGCTGACAGGTTTGTTTGCTTCTTTCTTCTCACAACCCCGAACTCCGAAGCCTCTCTCATCTCAGTGCCCACAGTGCGGGCTCCTTCACAGTCAGGGTCTGGGGACGGGAAATTCTTCGGGCACAGAGTGACCNCCCCCCTTCCCTCCCACCCCACCCTCCATCTCTTACTCCTCCCACCCACCTCCTTCCCAGCCCTCACTGAGGGGTGTCACCTTTGTCAGGCTGCCTGAAGGAGCTGGCAGCCCCCAGGGCAGGTGCACAAAACAGGAAAACAATTGGTGAGCGCAGGAAGGGAGAAAACCCACCAAAATCAGGGTTGCCTTTGCCTACAGGTCATGGTGGTTCCCAGCTAGGGGACAGTCTGCTCAGCTCTGAGGCTGAACATTCTCTGGAGCTGAAGTCAGTCCTGACTGGCTCCTTTTTGAGTCAACTACCTCCCAAGAACCCACACTGAGAGAGCCCTGGAGGGGTGTGCATGGTGTGTGCACCTGCGCTGCCTGGGCTCATGTTGCACACACATGTCACACAACTGAAGGGGTGCCCCTGCTCCTCGGGGGCTTCTCTCTGGTAACAGAGTCCTGTGCACACACAGGAAGACAGGTGCACACACACCTGTGCACACGCAGACACACACTAGATTCTAAGGGAGAGCAGGGGGTGGGGTGCTTCACGGCCTGCTGGTAACAGAGTCCTGTGCACACACAGGGAGACAGGTGCACACACACCTGTGCACACGCAGACACACACTAGATTCTAAGGGAGAGCAGGGGGTGGGGTGCTTTGCGGCCCGCTGGCCCCCAGCTCACAGAGGCTCTGCTCCAGCAGCCAGGCCCTCACGCAGGGCTCCTGGAGCTGCTGCTGCATCTGCAACAGAGGTTGCGGCACTTGAATGCCAGGTGCCTCAGCTCCTCCTACAGCATGGCCATCCCCGGGCCCTCCCTTGGCCCTCTCTTGGCCCAGGCTCTCACTGCGGTGGAGTCCTTGGCACTGTTGCCACAGGAGTCACAATAGTGATGGGGAGAGGAGGCGTGACTTGGATGGACTGGTTGTGCTTCTCCAGGTGGCACTTGATCTCCAGCAGCTCCTGGTATTGCCCCTACTCTTCGTAGGTGAGGCCAGGGTGTTCCTCACCCTCAGCCCAGCCCCCTCAGACAGCAGGGAGTCCAGGCTCAAGTGGAAGCCCCCACTGCCCAGGGCGTCCCCTTACAGTCCAAAGTCTTGCAGGGTCCCAGGCAAGTTTGTGGTGCTCGTCGCTTGTCTCCCAGCAGGTCGGGCTCAGAGCTCTCCTCATTGTGGGAGCTCTCATTCTCCTCCCCACCCCACTGTCCAGCTCCTGACTGTTGCTCAAACCTGGGCCCACCTGGGGGACCCCTTGCTCCTCTTCATTTCTGAGCTGCTGGGAAGGGCTGATTTCAAATTCAGAGCATGCAGGTCCCCCTCACTCTCTGTCCAGTCATCCAGGAAGTCATCTGGTCACTGTCCTTCCATCGCTTTGCCAGCTGGCTCTCAGGCCCGGCCACCAGCAGGGAGATGTTGGTGTTCTCCCCCTGGCTCTGCAAGGCCACGGCCTCCTCCTGGTCCTGGGCGTCCACACTGTGCACCTGGATGATTCAGTCTCCCTCTCCGATCTCGCCTTTGGCTGCAGTGCCGCCAGGACTCACCTCCCAGTGCCGATGCCCAGGTCCTCTCCACCGGCTGTGTGGCAGCAAACCATCAGGCCCAGCCCATCCTGGTGGCTGGCTTTGCACAGCCCCCTCCTCATACTCCTGCTGGTCCTCACGGTCCACCTCCTGCTGGCCACTCTCACTGAACTCCACTGGGTCCTAATACTCACAGGTGAAGGGGGAGCTCAGAGAGGAGGGAGGCTCCAGGGTGACTGTGGCTGTGGTGGGCGGACTCAGCTTGAAGGTGATGTCAGGCTGAGTGCCACTGTCCACCAGCTGCAGGCTGTGACAGGAGCTGTCCTCCCAGAGGTGGGGGCAGCACCTCAGCACCTGGATCTCCCAGGACTCCTTGGAGGAGCGCAGAATCCCCACCGTGTGCTCCTGAGACAGCTTGGAGAGCTCCTTCCCGCTCCCCTGGGGCATAGCTCTGGGCTGCTCCTTGGGTTTCTGGACCAGGGACCCACACAGTCCCTCCCGTGGTGCTGGCCTGTGAGGGAAGCGGGGGGAAAACATGGAAATGCCTTTCACTGGCCCCTGTGCAGGACCTTAAACACAGTTTTTAAACTAAGTCCCTTTTGATTATTACTAAAGATAATATTACATTAACTACCGGGCATTACAAACTCTGGTTCCCCAGCCCTCTGCTGACAGGTTTGTTTGCTTCTTTCTTCTCACAACCCCGAACTCCGAAGCCTCTCTCATCTCAGTGCCCACAGTGCGGGCTCCTTCACAGTCAGGGTCCGGGGATGGGAAATTCTTCGGGCACAGAGTGACCATCCCTCTCTTTTCACCAACGTGATTGGCAGTGAATATGTCGAATTACTCCTTCTCTTTCTCATTTGGGGCACTGGTTCTCAACTAGAAACATCACAGAATAGAAAGCAGGTTTAGTTTCTCAAGGCAGGGAGCAAGAAACAGAAATTTCACACAATAGAATACTTTCATCGGCATTCTTGGTTTGTAACTTCAGCTTTTCAAAAACTGCTTAATGCTAATAGGACTCATAAAACATTTGCAATAATAATTTCACGTAATAATAACAAAGTATGTGAATAACAAAGACAGAGCCTCTGTCTTCTACAATAACCAATGTTTCCAGAAAACTAGGATTTAAGAGTGTTTTCTGTATCAGTGTGTGACTTGCTTTGATAAAAATGGATACTCACATTATCTTGAAAATTATCAACAAAATGGGTGGTTTGCCCACGTGCAGACAAGCATGAACCTGGCAGGTCCTACTGCTGAACTGCGAGAGGCCTGCTTACAAGGTCGGCCCCTGGCTGGCAGCCAGGAATTTGGACCTGGAGAGGGTTCCCACCTTTTTCAGGACTGGTGAGAATGTCCCTAAACTGTACAAACCTTATGGTTTATGGTGACCCCTTCTGGGAGTCTGGGATTCTGGTCTGTGCCCAGCAGAGGGCGCCCACGTGACCAGCCCCCAAGACCCTCTGAGAGCTGAGTCTTTGCTGAGCTTTCTGGGGGCAGTGCTTCTTGTGTGGGCGCAACTCACTGCTGGGGGAGTTGAGTGTGTCCTGTGTCTCCGACGAGAGAGAGAGAAAGAGAGAGAGAGAGAGAGGGGGAGAGAGGGAGAGAGAGAGAGAGACCCTTGGGAGCTCACGTCGGTTCTCCAGGCTTCACCCCACATGCCTTTTCCCTTGGCTGACTTCCCCCTGTAACCTTTTGCTCTAATCAATCAGAGCCCTGACTGAGCACAACTGTGTGATGGGAACTGTGAGTCCCAGTGAAGCATCTGACCTGGGTGACCTTGGAGACCCCAACATAGCCCCTTAAGAGAACTGGTACCTCATAATATTTAAAATCACCAAAACTAACTTCTAGCCATAATGCATAAATTTATCATTAGAGCAATTTCCCATAAGCCTGTGCAAGAAAGTCAGTGAAGAAAGAAATCCCGGAGTTTGGTCAAGGCCCTGCTGCTGCCAGTGACAGGTGACAGTGACCTGTGGGCACTGCAGGGACTAGAAGCCCTCTGACCCCTGCTGTGTGGAGTTTGGACAGAGGCAGCCATGCCATGAAAGGGCTAAAAGAAATAGGACATCTGTCTCAGTCTCAAACATCAATTAAAATGATTTACAAGAATCCTAATGAACTGTGTTCTAAACCGGCCTGTGTGGAAGGACTGAGATGCACGTGACTTTGACCCTGTGGAAACTGGAGACGGACTACCCTGTGATGGACCCACAAGGGAGGGAGCTCCGGGCGGTCCAACGGACAGGGAGTTGTGGGGCGAGGCCGCCACCTTAGCCGGTGTGAACAGCATTACAAAGAGTGTGACCTGTGATGCTCTCGTGCCTGTCAGGTGTCATCCTGATCACTGATGATTGTTACACTTGGAAGAAGCTCAGCACATTCTCAGTGATGGACATGCTTCTCTGTCCTGCATGAATTTTAGTGGCAAATTTAGGGTCAGTGGGGGGGCATCTGGGGTTGCAGGACTGACAGGTCCCCTCCTTACAGGTAAGGGTGCAACTTGAACGTGGGCATCCACAATGAAAGAAAGCACATTTTAGGAGGTCTTCTACCAGCTGCCCTCCTATTCAATAAGAGAATTGATCACCATCAAGTTTCTTTTTCCAGGCCTGGCTGAAATAACAATGACGTCCCCAGGCTCTTCACTGGTCACCAAACCCTTCAAGCATAAACATGGCCATGTGACCACGTCCCTCCTGCCGGGAAGAGAGGAGGACCCCGATGTCGGAGTCAGATGGTCTTGTTCCTCAGGAAAGGGCATCTGTAGACTGGAGAGCTTGAGGAAAAGGAAGTGCAGTGAATTAAAACGCAGAGACTCAGAAAGGGGCGTTGAGGGCACAATTCTGCCATAATGTCCAAGTTGGAGGCGGGAGGTTGCCGGGCAGCAGAAGGATCAGGAATGCTGGTTCCCAGGCTGCGGGTGATGTCTGTGGTCAGGTCAGCAGCCTGTGAAGAAGAAGAATCAAAGACAACCCAAGCTCAGAGGCTCCGTTTCCTCTCCCTCCCGATCCCAGGAGAGAACAAATTAGAGCGAGAGGCTGAGTGTTGGTCTGAGGAAGGATGGGAGAGAGTCTCTGGCGTTTCCTGGAGCAGTGGGGCAAAGCTCATCGCTTGCACCGACCGGAAGAGGGAACCGGACGATAGGCTCAACCTGAGTAAGAGGGTCAGCCTCGGAGAGTGTCTCCTGCTCCCCAGGGCACCCCCGTGGTGCATCCTGAGCACAGAGCACTCGTTCGTGCTCCCAGTGCATGCTGCAGTGCAACACATCGCACCCCAGAGGAGGAAGGGAGCAGGAAACCACCTGTTGGCTGAGGTCCTTCCAGTCCTGAAATGAAAGTGAAAGAGAAGTTGGATTTAGTAATTGAGGGAGTAAAGAGCAGCAGCCTTTTGGAAAATTATACAAACCTTTGCATCCCACGCCCACACCACTGGGAATGAAAGCAGAGCCCAAGCTGTAGACTTACGCTGACCCCAGGCTTAAAAGAACACCCTGCAGCATGGGGTCCCTGCTCGGGTCTCAGGTACGTCGCTGGGCCGTGGTCTCGGTCTAGGCATCTTCTTCCCTCCACAGCTGTCATCGCCTGGTCAGATCTCATCGCTACGGCCTCATTTGCTCTGTCATTTTGCTTTTCTGTCTCAACTTCATCACTGAGTGAGGCAGTGGAAAGACGATAGTCACCACTTTCCGGAAGTTTCTTACCTTGCTGGCCTCTGACATGGAGAATGAAGCTCTCGAGGAGGGCGAGGAGCCCCCAGCACGGAGCCCCCAACTCTCGTCAGCATCTTGCTCCGGGCAGAATCTGACAGAGCCTCTGGAAGGACAGACCCAGGGTCAGTCTCACCCCACCTGCTACGGTCCCTGGCCCTGCCTGACCCCTGGAGCCTGGCCTAGTCCACTGTGGAGACAAAGGGGAGGGCAGTGCCAGGCGTGGAACCACGGTGGGGGAGGAGCAGACGTGGAACGCACCCAGTGTTCTGGGTCTCGGACTGATGACACCCACAAGAGGCAAATGCTGGTTCTAGGTCAAGGCAGTAAGTCCCAGCATAAGGGACTGGAGGGCGATGGAAGGGAGGGGCCAGGTCCCAGTGTGAGGGCCAGTCATGAAGGTGATCGCTTTTCTGGGATTTTCTGACTAGGGGAGATTCTTTAGGAGTCCCCTAGGACAGGGATAGGTGCACCCTAGAATCACCAGAACCCTGCTGCTCCCAGCCTAGACCATGGTTAGGGGGTTGGTGAGGACACATGGGATGGTGTGGCCCCGAAGGGTAGTGAGTGGATTCTGAGCCTGGAGCCCAGAGGGTTATCGAGAGATAAGTCACCCCACTCCCTGGTGACAGGTCTGTCCAAGCTGGTGTGCTCCACTTGGCAGGTGTAGACGTCTCCCTGCTGGGGGTCATGTCCAGCATCACCAGGGTCTGGAAGGTCCAGTCTCCGTTATAGATACTGTTAGTGGACAGAACCCCAGCTGTTTCCTTAGCCCTTTTCAGGAGCCAGCAGACTTGAATGTCGCCTGGGTAGAAATCTGTCACCTGGCAGACAAGCAAGTTGGGGAGCTGCAGGGATCCCTTCTTAGAGGGGGACACATTCACTCGAGGCGGGACTAGAGATGAGAGAAAGAGCCCTGGCTGGTGTGGCTCAGTGGATTGAGTGCTGGCCTGTGAACCAAAGGGTCTCTTTGGTACGGGCTCAGTACGGGCTCAGGTGACAAGGACTGTGATCTCGTCCAGGTGTTTATTCATGACGGGAGTGAGGACACGGACGAGAGCATCCTGTCACACTGCGTTCAGGCCTGGCTGCCACCCACCACTCGGGCCTCTGTCAGGTCCACTTCCCCCCTGACCCTTCCCTTCCCAAACTCACACAATTTAAAGTGCACACGCCACTCCCCTTACTGTCCCCAAACATCCCTGAGGATGGCCAATATTGACCACATCCATGACCTGCCTACACTCCCCTCAAACGTCGGGGTGTCCTCATGCCCTGTTCCCGACTCTCTCCTGGACGTTCTCAACGAGGGTTGTCCCCTCGCGTCATCCCCTAACCGTCAACCGTAACTAGCAGCCCCGCGGGCACACTTCCACCCGGCCCTCCTTTCTGAGTCCCACAGGTGTCTGCCCACGCGGCCCCTGGACACCTCCAGACGGACATCCCACAGGACCCTCAAGGTCAGCCCGTGCAGACGAAACCCGCACTCCCTCCCTCACACCTGTTTTCCTCCCAGGTCCTTGGTGAGTGGTGTCACCAACCACCCGTCCTCCAGCCCAGAGTTCAGTCACCCGGAACCCACTCTGTCCCTCACTCACCACCTCTGATCAGATAACCGAACTGTTATTTGGTCCCCCGCCCCTCCTGTCCCCTGTGAGAGTTAACTCACTCCCAACCTGGCTTAATTGGGTGGCCACTTAACCCTCCTCCCTGCCTCAGTGTTACCTCCTCCAGTTTCCCTCGGACTTAAAGCCACACGAGCCTCAGTGTGATGTCCCGTCTTCCCACATGATGAGCCAGGCTCGTTGCGATCTGACCCTGCTCACCTGACCATTTCTGCTTCTGCCTCTCCCGCTTCCTTTCAGTCATTCTATGGTTTTACAAGGGTGAGCACCGAACCAACATAAAAAAACAAAATGTTGAGCCCTGGCTGGTGTAGCTCAGTGGATTGAGCGTAGGCCTGCGAACCAGAAGATCGTGGTTCGATTCCCGGTCAGGGCACATTCCTAGGTTGCAGGCCAGTTCCCAGAAGGGGACGCATGAGAGGTAACCATATATTGATATTTCTCTCCCTATGTCCTTCCCTTCCCTTCTAAAGATCAATAAATAAAATCTTATTTTTTTTTTTTATCTGGAGCGTGGGCCCTTGTAGGATAGGCTTTCCCCACTAGGCAAGTGTTCTAGGAACTCATGTGTATCATGTACCAGCTGGCGTTGTTGTGAGAGGCTGCATTTGGCTTGTAGTGATTTTTTTTGAAGCCTCAACACATTTGCCCATTTCATGACGGGTGATTTATGAGCACGCCTGCCCACACCACACTGAGTGTTCAGCAGTTCATGACTAAAAGGAATATGACCCCGTGCCCTACACTCCCTATTCCCCTGACGGGAGTGGCTTTCTTTGTGTCCCTGGATGAAAAAGTCCTCAAAGGAAAGTGTTTTGCTCACGTGGAAGAGGTGAAACAAAGAGCAGCAGATGCACAAAAAGGCATCAAAATCAATGGCTTTAAAAACTGTGTTGAGCGGTGGGAAAAACATCTGGATCGGAGTATTGCATCAAACGGAGGGCAGTCAGAAGTAATGCAGTTTGAACATGTAAGAATGAGTCCACAACTTTGTACGAGTACATTCCAGTGTTTAGGGTCTGCTCTCATATCTTTGTGATTCCTTTGCCTTTTTGTGCTGCTTATTTCACATTGCATCATATTTGCATATCATCCAAACAGAAATTCTAAAAAAGTGCAAAGTAAAAATATATTGTGGTCCTAATGCTCACACTAAAAATGCCCAGGTCCATCTTGCCCTTCAACACCAGGCTGGGCATCACCTTCTCTGAGAGACGTTCAGAAGTTCTCTCTCCCCACCCACAGTCGCTCCTCAGCTGCCTGCAGCGCTCACTGTGGGCAGCTGCGCACCCTGCTTCCCGTCTGCTTACAGACTGAACACCTGCTCTTTACCCTCCCCCTGCATTTGTTCTGTTCCCAGGGTCCCTGGTGAGTGAGCACCACCACCCCTCAGGCTCAGCAACCTGGAAATGCAGGCATTCACTGTAACTCTTTCCAGGTTCCCCGCTCTGACTAGGGCCTGGAGCTGAGGTGCCCTGGCGCCTCCTATGAGGTGACCTCTTAGAAAGCCCTCACAGTGAATTCAGGGAGGATTGGCACAGAGTGGGGAGCTCAGCGTTTGTGGGTTCAGGGGACCTAAGGCACAACAAAGGAGCCCCTCTGCAGATGGGGAGGGAGGAAGTTAGTTAGCAGATGGGGCTGGAGAAAGTGGCTTAGACGAGGAGGGAAAATGCACCTAGATCTGTACTTAACCTAAACACTTGGACCCTGGAAGGATCAGAGATGTAAAAACAAATCTTAAGTTATAAGACAAATGTAAGAATGTATAAGAGAATATAATTATGAACATGGGTTCGAGGAATCATTTCTTAAGCCAATGTAAAAGCGCAAAGCAAAAATATAATAAAATGGATTACACTAAAATTTAATACTTCTCTTAAGCAAAAAGCATCACTGATAAGTGAATAGACAGAGAATGGAAGTAGACCCACTATGTCTAAAGTGGAGGTGGGACTAACATCTAAAACGCACAAGCAGCTCTTTAATGAACAAACAAAATAAAGAACCGGAATAGGAAAGTGGATAAAGATAGGAATGGGAATGAACGGGGGAGTAAACGTGCGAGGCTGACTTCCATTCCCTGGTGGAGAGACAACTGCACCTTCAGGAAGCAGAGAGAACGAGACCTGCGAGACTTCGGAGAGTTAGAGGGTTCCCTGGGGGCGGGGAACCTCGGACCTTGCTGGGGGCGTGCAGACCGCCGCCAGGGTCAGGAGGCGAGCAGGGGACACTTGGTCCAGTGGAGGAGATGGACGCGTGTGGCCCAGCCCTTGCACACCCGGTTCCACAGCAAAAGTGCGCACGCGGGTCCGGAGAGGGGCAGGTCGGGGCTGCGGCCGGCTGTGGCCTTACTTTTAAACTGAGGGGTTGGCGGTGACCAAGGGACTCGGTCACCGCGGGGGCCCGTAAGCGTCTGTTCTGCAGTGGGCCTGTGGTGCGAGGTGAGGCAGCCTTTGGGCGGAACCGGGCGACTGTGCTCCTCACCGCAGGGTCAGACCTGAAACACGCTAAGCTGAGTAGAACCGAAACTGTGCACTTCACAACGTCACGTAGTCACATTCAAAATGCAGGCAAATGAAAAATACGTGCTCTGAAAGAATGTGTACAAACAAAACCTCCGCGGGAAACCATTAGAATGGGGGTGGGTGGTCTCTGTCTGGGCCCCTTTAAATCTTTTCACACTGGGGACATTGGGGAGGCGGAAATAATGCGGTTTTTATGTCTGTCCTATTCTCTACACATGCACATGTCAAAGCAAATTATTATCTTATTTTCATTTTTATACAACACCTAACCTAAGCCTTAGTCTTATGAATCAAAGAGTGCGCAGAGAATTGATTTCATTTTTTAGAAATGTTTCCAGCTTCCCGAGGTATGTTTGACAATCAGAAACTGCAGGTATTCACGGTGTGAGACCAGGTGGCCTGACACAAGGCCCATTGTGAAATGTTGTGCGACAGTCTCTCAGCACAACCAAGACCATCCCCGCATCCCTCCCCTCACACAGCTGTTTCCCCCTTGTCTCTTCCCCTGTGTGTTGAGAGCGCCCACAGTCCACTCCTAACTTTTCAGTGTGCGGCCCAGTCCTGTCGGTTCAGCGGCGCCCCTCTGTGCAGTGCTGCGGGACGCACTCACCTGTGTGACTGTGACCGAAACTTCGTCCTCCTTGGCCGGCCCCTCCCAGCCCCTCCCGCCGGCCTCGGACGGTCCCCGCCCCGCTCTCTGTTTCTGTCCCTTCCACTGGGTTGGAGTCCACGCAGTGTTAGTCCTTCTGCATCTGGCTTGTTTCACTGAGCGTGATGTCCTCCGTGGTCATCCACATTCTCGCAAACCGCGGGATTCCCGTCTTTTGAAAGGCTGAACAATATTTCACCGTGTACACGCGCATTTTCTTGCCCATCCAGCAGTGTATGGACATTCAGGTTGTGTTTATAGGCTGGCTGTTGTGAATAACGTTGAAATGAGCAGGGAAGTGCAGACATTTCTTCGAGACCCAGATTGCCTTTCCTTGGATGTAGGATATACTCTGGAGCGGGGTTACTGGATTGGAGGGCAGCTCAGCTGTTCCTTTGTGAGAATCTCCCCACTGGTTTCCGCAGGGGCCCTGCCAATCTGCATTCCCTCCCACAGCGAATGAGGGTTCCCTCTTCTCTGCATCCTCGCCAACACTTGCTGTCCTCCACCTTTTGGTGACAGCCATTCAGCAGGTGTGCGGTGCCGCTATCTCACTGTGGTTTTGAGTTGCATTTCCATGGTAACCAGAAAGGTGAACACCTTTGCATAGACCTGTTGGCCTTTTGTATTTCTTCTTTGGAGAATGTCTATTTAGGCCCTTTGCTGATATTTATTAGTTTTTTGTTGTCTTAGAGTTGTATGAACTCCTATATTTTGGGTATTAATCTCCTATCAAATATATGACTTGCAAACATATTTTCTCCCGTTTCCCTAGCCTTCCTGTTCACTACGTTGACTCTTATTTTCTTCTGTGCAGAAGCTTTCTAGATTGATCCAATTCCATTTGTCTACTTTTGCTTCTGTTGTGTGTGTTTTGTGTCGTATCCAGAAAGTCACAGCCAGATCAGTGTCAAAGAGCTTTTTCTCTGGGATTTCTTGTACGAGTTTTATGGTTTCCTCTCATTCCTCTCACTAACCGGAACCCACAGGTCTCTCCCACGTGCACCCGCCACGCTGCTCACTATTCTCCCCAAAGAAGCCTCACGCCCTTATTTCAGTGACCTCACATCGCCGGCCACCACCGCCCCGGCTCCCACAGGAGTGTCTCCTGGGTCCACCCTCACCACCTGTCCTCTCGCTTCCTGTTGGGCATCGTCCAGTCTCACCAGCTGCTCCCACAGGCTGACCTGCCCTCTGAGACTCCAGCGCCTCCTTTCTCTCTCACCGGCTGCACAGGCTACACAGCTGAGCTGCCCTGGTCCGGTTCTGTGCCCACCTGAGTGATGAACGTCAGGAAATCTTCCCCTTCCCTCTACCTGAGAAATGGGTACAGTGGGATGGAGTTTGGGCAGATGGATTGGGAAGTTTCAAAGGCTATTAATCCTGGAAACCGGGGAAGAAGTCTGAGAGAACCTGATTCTCAGGAAGAAGTGGGGCTGGCTTTACAGGTGGATATGGAGAGGCTAGGACTTTTAACATAAGTGACTTCACCCTTCTGTTCCCTGTTCTATCAGGCGTGGGCTTGGTGGAACATTGGGACCAAGAGAGGCCACTTCCTGTTTCTCACTTCCTCTCTGGCCCGGCCCGGATACACTCTGATCGGTTCCTGACTGGTGACTGTGAGCTGCAGTGGGTATTCTGTGCGCCTCAACCGCAGCTCGTCCTCACTGCCCCCTCTGCTCCTCGGGACTGGTTGTGGCGTGGGCCCCGCCCGGCTCTGAGGAAGGGCCTCTGCCTGGAGCCCTGGCTGTGCAGCACCGTCCCGGGGTCCTGGACACGGCCGAGGGACCGTGGCTTCCCTTTTCAGATATCTGACGCTGAAATGCCATCGTGACCCCTCTGTGAGAACCTTGTCCCTTCAAAATCCGTCCAGACCACCAGGTACCCTTGTGTCCAACAGACACAATCTCCTTCTCTCTCTGGTGGGAACTGTGACCCTGGACGATGTCGGACCCCAAGGCCTCTCTGTGGGTGGGGCCCACCTGCGAAAGCCCCAGGGGCCATTCCCCGGAGCCCGGCCCCCAAGAGCAGCAGCTCTGCTCTTACCTGGGGGGTCTCTGCCCTGAGCCACAGGGGAGCCCCGCATCACCAAGGGCACCATCTGGGTGTCATCCAGGGGCTCCCAGGGACCTGCAGGACCAGCATCCTGGAGCCTGGGAAAGGCCGGGGCTGTGAGAATCCCAGTCAGAGCAGCCCTCACTCCATGGGCCTCCCTCCTGAAACATCAGAGACCATGAGCCAGGGTAGCCTCCTGCATCCCCTGGGTGTGGCTGGGTTCCAAACAGGAACCAATTAGTAGGAAATGTGGTCACTGTCCAGGCAGAGGGTTGGTGTAAAGGGTGTGATCCTTCAAGGTGTAAGATTCGCTGACAGCAGTGTGAGAAAGGGGGTCCTCGTTTTGATGGACTGGGTGAGTCAGGAGGGTTTGTGTTCTTTGTTTTCCTCGCTGTGGTGCAGACACCAGGCACGTCACCCCCCTCCATGGTGACTGCCACCCCCCCTCGACCATGGCCACGTCCCGGGAATGAGTGAGTCCTGTGCAGCGTGTTAAAGGTCCAGGGGGTGCTCTGGCCGGTCGTAGCTCAATTGGTTGGAGCATCGTTGTGTGGTCAAAGGGTTGTGGGTTCATCCCCTGGTTTGGGCGAGTACAGGAGGCGGCCAGTGGATGTTTCTCTCTTACTTCGATGTTTCTCTCTCTCCTTTGTTTTCTCCCTTCCTCACTCTCTAAAAAGCAATGAAAAAATGTCCTCAGACGAAAAACAAAATCCAGGGGGATTACACTGCCCACCACAGAGCTCTGACCACCCTGGGGCCAAACCGCAGTCGTGCAGGGTGTCTGGTGTCCGCCTCCTCCCCTCCAGCGCTCCGTCTGATTTTAGAGGTCTACAGACGCAAATAGCAAGGTCTCTGCCTTTAATACCAGGAAAGGCTCGGAACCAAGTGTGCAAGTTTGGGCAAATTTCTTGTCCTTTCTGGTCCACAGTTTCTTCGTTTTTGAGTGGGGATGGTGCAGCTGCCCTCTGAGTCACTGTGTCAGGGTGAAGTGAGAGCGTCCGTAGGAAACGCCTCAGAAACTTAAAGATCTGAGAGTTTTCAAACAGACCAATGAAGTCACCAAGGACCATCTTTTTTCTTTTTTTTGTAATTCAGTATATTTTGGGGAGCAACTTTTCAATGCCAAATAACTTCCAACAAACAAATTTATAGACAGTTCCTGAAATGAGGTAAATATACCCTCCTGAACACGAATTTAAGAGGAAAAATGACAAAAAAATATAATTTCCAGCAAGTTTATAAATACTTAAGTGAAACACTGTTGCATTGAATGAAAGCTCACACAGTCATTTAAGCCGGGCTTTCTGTTAGGGAGAAGGTGGATGTGGTAAAGCGGTCAGACGCGGGCTTAGGGCGATGCCTCCCGGCCGGGAAGCCCTTTGCTGCTGCTTCCTGGCGTCCTGGCCGGGACGGTCATTTCACCGTCTGTGCCTTAGTTTCCTCTCATGGAGAATGGAGATGACTGAGGAGCCCATGGCACTGGTTTATTGGGGGAACTAATTGGGATCACACTCAGCGTTTGTGAATTTCTGGAACAAAGCTTTTTGCACAGCAAGGTATCAAGAAATGTTAATTATTATAATACAAAGCTGGTCCAGAACACCAGAAAGCTCTTTATTCAATACAACACATCAGTTTTTAAAATATATTTTATTGACTATACTATTACAGTTGTTCTATTTCCCCCTTCATTCCCCTCCACTCTGCACACCCCTCCCCCACCATTCCCTCCGTTTGGTTTATGACCACCTGTCTCAACTTCTTTAGATTCTATATTTCCCTACTATTCTTGCCCTCCCCCTACCTATTTTCTACCTACTGTCTATGCTACTTATTTTCCGTACCTTCTCCCCCCTTCTCCTCCTCCCACTCCCCTGTTGCTAACCCTCCATGTGTTCTTCATTTCTATGGCTCCACTCCTGGTCTAGCTGTCCTCTTGGTTTGCTTTTGTTTTAGATGTGGTTGTTAATAACTATGAGTTTGCTGTCCTTTCACTGTTCATATTTTTCATCTTCTTTTTCTTAGATAAGTCCCTTTAGCATTTCATATAATAAGGGCTTGGTGATGATGAACTCCTCGAGCTTGACCTCATCGGAGAAGCACTTTACCTGCCCTTCCATTCTAAATGAAATCTTTGCTGGATAGAGCAGTCTTGGATGTAGGTATTTGGATTTCATGACTTGAAATACTTCTTTCCAGCCCCTTCTTGCCTGTAAGGTCCCTTTTGAGAAATCAGCTGACAGTCTGATGGGAACTCCTTTGTAGGTAACTGTCCCCTTATCTCTTGCTCCTTCTAGGATTCTCTCCTTCCTTTTAATCTTGGCTAATGTAATTATGATGTGCCTTGGTGTGTTCCTGCTTGGGTCCACCTACTTTGGGACTCTCTGGGCTTCCTGGATTTCCTGGAAGTCTATTTCCTTTGCCAGACTGGGGAAGTTCTCCTTTATTATTTGTTCAAAAGAGTTTTCCACTTGTGGCTGTTTCTTTTCCCCTTCAGATACCCATATAATTTGGATGTTGGAATGTTTAAAGATGTCCCGGAGATTCCTAGGCCTCTCCTCATTTTTTTGAATTCTTGTTTCTTCATTCTTTTCTGGTTGGATGTTTCGTTCTTCCTTCTGCTCCACTCCATTGATCTGAGTCCCAGTTTCCTTTCCATCACTATTGGTTTCCTGCACATTTCCCCTCATTTCAATTAGTTTAGCCTTCATATGTTCCTCTAATTTTTGACTATAATCAAGCAATTCTATGAGCATCCTGATCACCAGTATTTTGAACTGTGCATCTGATAGGCTGGCTATTTCTTGGTTGCTTAGAGTTATGGACTCTGGGGCTTTAAGTTCTTCTTGAGCCATTTTTTGGTCTGTTTGTGCCTATTATGTATGAGGAGCAGAACCCTAGGTGTTCACCAGGGTGGGGCACCTCAGTGGCTGAGTTGTGACGCTGTGTATGTGGGGGCGGAGTCAAAGGAAAGCAATGGCGCTCCCCTCTGCCACCTCCCACTGCTCGGGCTGCTTGAATGTGTGGCCTGGGTCAGCCCGCCACCTTGCGCACTCACTGGGTTCGCCTGCTGGGGCCTGCTCGGTCCATCTCATTGCTCACTCCTCTGCTGGTTTATCTGCGCACAAATGTGTGACCATGGTCAGCCTGCCCCGCGCCCTCACTGGGTCCCAGCTGCTACTCCGGCTGCCTTCGGGCCTAGGGTCGGGGGAATCATTCCTGCGCAACCCGGCTCCACTGCTGGCTCCGCCCCTCTTACTGGTCCCAGTTGAAGGGTTTGTTGTCGTAGGACTTGCCTAGTGTTCAATTTTCTGTTCTTTGGCTGCGACTTTGTTTACTAAACCTTTGCTGTATTCAAACTTGATTGTGAGAGAAGGCACAGTGTTTCCACCTACACCTCCATCTTGGCGGAAGTCCCCATACAACACATCATTTAATCCAACAATGTGTTCTAGTATTTTTACAATAAGTAGCAGAGCGTCTTACTGTAGTTCTTCTCCCCTTTACTATAGTTCCAGACCTCTCTGTAATAAAACAGATTACAAGGGGAAGAGCCAGTTAATGTGAAGTGATTAGAGAGATTGTTCTTAAAATAAGATTTAAATTAAGGTGCCTTGTAGTAGCACATTCTTATATGAAGAAGAAATAAAAAGCGTAACAATTAGAAATAAAATAAATTGAATATTTGCCTTCCTTTTACATGTTTGAAAGCATCAAAGAATTCCTCTAAGATGATCGATGGTATAAAATGATGAAAATATCATTTGATAAAAATAAAATGAATTCCGCTATGGTACTAAGAATCAACATGAAATTATAAAGATAATTATCCATTCGGAAAAGTCACTACAAATAAAACTACGCGAGGACATATTCCCAAGCATCCCCACTAAGGACAGAGATCACGATGTCTCCTCCCAGTGCTCCTCCTCTTACCCAGGTCCTGGTGGCCCTCCCACCTCTGCTCCCAGTGATGTCCCCTGAGATGTCCCTCCCCACGTTGTCTGGTTGGCTGAGCCCCCGGAGCTGCCCCACCTCCCCCTTCTCCCTCCACAGGGGAGGGAAGAGAGCACAGGAGTCAGGTCCTCCCGCCCCCACTGCCTCCTTTCCTCCTCACTGCCTGGCTCAGCGGCCCCTGCAGATGCACCTTGAATAGATAAGGAAAAGGAATCAAAGTCGTGCCCTTGTCCCTGAGTGATGAGGGTTGAATGAAGCCACGCATGCCCTTGGTTACAGGGGTCGAGGTTGATTTGCCACGCCCCCTGGACACGCTCACTTTCTGCAGACCCTGGGACGTGACGCTTATTTCTGGGTCAGTGACATGGAATCTACACCATCAGCCTCCACTGCTCTTGGAAATGAGGGAGCTGGTCCCAGATGCAGGACATCATTTAGGAGGGGAGATGTGTGAGGGGACCATGGGAACTGATGGGGGCAGGGCCAGAAGCAGCGGAGACACAGGGGCACCTTTGGGTGTCAGATCTGCTGAGCGCCCAGCCTGTGCCTGGGGAGGAAACACTCCAAGCCGGCGATTTTCAACCTTTCTCATCTCATGGCACACACAAGCTAATTGCTGAAATTCTTTGGCACACCAAAAAGAATGCTCTATTTTTGCCAATCTGTTAAAAAATGAGTATAATTTTGATTCACTCACACGAGATGGCTAGTGTTGTGTCGGCTGTTGTCACTTTTAATTTGACAACCTAAGGGAAAAGAGGTCAATGCCCCTGACTAAACAGTCAGGTTGCCCGTGTTTTAAAAACTCTTGCAGCGCACTGGGTAAAATCGCTGTCTCAGAGTGCCCCCTGCCGGTCAGCCTCTTCTCCGTCCTGCCTGACTGGTCTCCGTGATTCAAGTTGCTCCCAGAGGTCTCTGCCCCAGGAGTGGAAAGGAAAGCTTTACTCGCCCTGCACCTGGATTCTTCCTCCTCCTCCAAGTCCTTTTCAGGTGGGCATTTCTTCAAAAGATTCCTGAGTCGCTTTGCATTCTGAGTTCCATGTTCATTCACTTTGCAAATTTGATGTATTTCTCAGAAAAGTCGATGGCCCACTGTGTGTTTTTCAGATTGTCAGCGTGCCCCAGCTCAGGGTTCAGGAGCAGGATGGATCCCCTCCCCATTGATCCCTTTGCCCCTCAGTCCGCGTGATCCTTGTCCTGGGTGTCCTCGCTGTCCCCCCCCCGCCGCCCCCCCAGTGGTTCCTCAGCCACATGGCCTCAGGAAGCTGCAGCCACGGTGCTAGAGAGCAAAGGGAGGCAGAGAGTGTAACATTGTGAAATGTGGGTTTATCTTGCTGTTGATGTTTAAATCATTCATGCATTTATCTCACTTTGGGTTTGTGGCAGTAAGCCTCCTGGAGTCAACCGTGGAATTAAGGTCAGTGACTACAGGTGTGGTTCTCCCGGAATTACTGCTAATGCCACCTTTGGTTGTACCAACTCTGAGTCCAGTCGCTTCCCACACCCCATCTGGGCACCGTCCTCTCACAACAGGAAGCAGGTGGCCTTCCAGCTGGGCTCCTGCTGCCCATCATGCCCATTACACACATGACAGACACAGTGGCCTTCCCGTTGTGAATCAGGGCGTGTCCTCACCACCACCTCCCACACTCCAGTGTCCCCCTCCTTGGGCACAGTGAGCTCCCCGCCCCTCACCTCTGCCTGCCAGCCCCCCAGGACAGGGGCCTCTGACCGTCCTGGGCTCTTCCCACCGCCCTCAGCCTGGCTCACTGGTCTCTATTCAGCCAGTGTCTGGACACTGCCTGTCCTCACTCAGGCACCTGCCCTGCTGTGACTCCCTGTGGCCCCTCCTCTCCAGGGACCACAAGACTGCTCCTCACACCACTCAGGTCCCTGCTCAAATGTTCAGGGTCACGTCCCCAGGGACGTCCTGTCCAACAACCTGAGAATATGCTCTGCCGTCCTGCACCCCCAATCCAGCCCACGCATGTTTTTGTCCACAGCAGTTATCGCTGATCTTAGAACAAATCTTGGTAATTGTGAATATCACAGAAATACATGTTCAGTGAGAAGGGGCCTTGTCTGGTTCCTCACCACTGCATCCCCAGCATCGGCACCAGCTCGCAGAGGGGCTCAGTGGGTCCGTGTTCAATGAGTGGATATGTCAGTGCAGCGATTTAGAGAAGCAGTTTGACCCTGTGTGTGAGGAGGCGTAAAAATGTTTAAATGCGTTGGCCTAATATTGGCCATTGGAGTAGCCTACCAATTTAAATATTCCAAGCAGAGAAGAATCTCCATGCACAACAATGCTCATCCAATCATTAGTCACAAGAAGAGCAGGTGAGAGCAGGTGGGCGAAGAAAGGGTCTGGTTGTGCTCTGTTGTCTGAAATCACCTGCATCTTGTAAAGGGGTGTAAATCATGCAGAGTTTACAACATGGGAAACTGCTTGTACAGTAACACACTTCAGACATAACGTTCACAGTAACTCACACGATACAAGTGCAACTTTCTAAACTGAACGTACATACATATATATCTTTATATAATATGTAACCATATATTTATACAGAATTATACAATATATAACCTTTTAATATTTATTTGTAACTTCATTTTTCAATTACTGTCGACATTCAATATTGTTTGCGTTTGTTACAGGTGTACAGCATGGTGGTTAGACAGTCACATAACTTCCCCAGTGTGTTCCCCTCCATAATTCGAGTCCCACCTGTCACCAAACGTAGTTATCCCGGTGTTACCGACGGTGTTCTCCGTGCTGCACTTGATACACAGAAAACCACAGAGTGACAACCAGGACCCCACACCGGGCGGCCCCAGGGCGCCGCTCACACTGGGGTCCATGAACTCCCCACCGCGGAAGGGTTAGCAGTGGTCTTTGAGGGGAGGCCGTATTTCTGTACTTCATCTGTGCGTTTTAAAGTCTTCTGCAGTAGAAAGGCTTTTCGTTTTTCTTATATGGAAAGCAGTTTTACATTTCAAAGTAAAACATTTGAGGTAAATATTTCGTGCCAACCTCACACGAAATCTCTCAGCTGGACTGCAGAGAACAGGGATCCCTGCTGGGGGCTCCTCGAAAGAAGAAACGAACTCCTGGTCCGCAGCCCATTCCCCACCCTCGGTCACGGAGCGCAGAGGGGCCGCGGGGGCAGCGCTGAGAAGGCCGTCAGCGTGTGGGTGTCTGACTGCGCTGTCGGCCTGGAGACTTGGAGGAGCCTGTGGAGCCCACCTGGGCGTGAGCCGTGTGCGAGGAGGCCCCACAACGTGGGAAAAGCAGCGGGGACCCCGGGATGGGCAGTGCGTCCTCGTCCGTGGGACCCGGTGAAGGACGGGCCCAGGGAGGGTTCCCACGTTTCTTTGGTTGTGCGGGGGGTGGGGGGTGAGTCTTCGGGGACCAGCGAGGTGCAGGTGCCTGGCACGCCCAGAGCCATCTCCAGTTCCTCCTCTGAGGACCCTCCTGCACGACCCAAAGCTACATGCTCATTTGCGAGCAGGTTTTCTTCATGAATGAAACCCCCCTCACATTAAGGCTAATCACGTCATTCCCAGCGAATCCTGCTAATAGGATAAGCTCCAAACTCCCGCTGAAAATTGGTCTCAGACTTGCACCCGAGGGTTTGCATCGGAGGCCGGAGGTCATTTGGGGTTTACACCTGGTGGATGTAGAGGACGTCCTGACCGACAGCTCTCTCCAGGGGGCAGCGAGGGGAGCTCCGAGGGGCAGATGAAGTCCCGGTGGGCGCAGACGGGTGGGCAGACTCTGAAGCAGCCCTGGGTTCACCACACCCAGGTTTGGGGATGTATTTCCAAGCCTTTTAAAAATCAATAGACAAAACACATCACTGAAAACTTACCATTTTAAATTATAAAACTCAACGATACTTAGAACACACACGGTGTTGTGCAACCATCACCATGACCCGTCTCCAGAGCAACCCCGTCCCCCACGAAGGAAATCGCTCACCTGTGGATCAATCCCCCCACCCCTCGCCCCAGGCCCATGGAATCACTGACCCGCTTCCTGTCTCTATTTGCCTCTTCCAGATACTTGATATAAGTGGAATCACACAGTAGGTAGCCTCTTGTGTGGCTTTCATTCATCAGAATGTTTCAAGGTTCGTCCATATTGAAGCACGTTGAGTGCTCCATTTCTCAATCACCAAATAACTTTCCCTGGGGATTGTGTTTATGGTTCGTTGCGGGTTACAGTTGGTTGTTCAGTGACTTCTCTAAACCATTTTTGCACAGACTGTGCTGTGTCTGTGGTCACTGAAGTCTCTCTTCTGTGGGCGGGTGGTCAGCTAGTGACATGACGGACATTTCCTTCAGTGTCTGGAGACAAAAGAAAGAGAGAAAACCCCTCTCGGCGTCTGGAGCTGGGCTGTGTGTGCTGAGATGCCCCCAACACCCGCCTCCGCGGTTCACAGCTCTGGCCTTTGCCACCACTTCCTGCTGCTGAGGAGACTGAGGATGAGCCAGGGGTGTGACCTCCTGTCTTCACGGGTCTTTTCTGATCAGATGCCCCAAACCGGGTTCTAGGTTTTCTAGGCCTTCTAATGTGGCCGTCTAGGTTCCCAGAAAGATGGGAACGTTTCCTCAGCCCTTATGGCCCGTGGCCACTCACTCCCAGCTCTTTCTCCCACGTTTTCCTCCACGTCCATTATTTGCTCCGGCTGTGTCTTTGCCCCATGACGGCCGCTGGTTCATTGGCACTTAAGTAGATCTGGGAAGTGGGCTTTGCCTCAGTTCATTCTCTCCCCAGAGAGAGTTCTGACTTAGAGGAAGTAAAGACGAGCCGTTTTCGTTCATCCTGCAAGGAGCCCCTGATGATCACCGCAGGGAACCCCAGGGCTCTGGCAGGGTCCACACCGACTCCTCTGCACCCAGAGCCCACCCATAGGAGCAGCACTGCCTTCAAGGTCATGGCTCTGATGGAGAGGGGCAGGGGCCAAGGGCAACCAGACAGCACAGAGCTGTCTTGTTCACTTCTGTTGTCTTGTCTGTTTTAGGCATTTTCTTGGTAACTGTAAACACTCCATGTTTTTCCAGAGTTCTGATGTGGTTGATTCTGACAGTTTTTGCTAGTTTTTCAGCATTCCGTGTAAGGATGGACCTTTGAAGTTTCCCATGCCACCATTTTCTCTGATGCAACTCCGTTTAACCTCTTTTAAATGGTGCTTATGAATCACAATTCCTGGTCTGCTAAGGACCAGGAAGCTCATTCATTTAGTCACGTTGATGGACACATACCTCATCCCGGGTGTTATGTGTAAGAAGTGGCATCTGAGTGGAAGCAACCCCCTCTCTCAGCCGTCAGGGATGACACAGCCTTGGTGTGTGTGGGGGGAACGCAGGTGGAGAAATCGTAACATGACGAGGTAAGTATTTTATGTATCTTTTTCTGTGTTTTGAAGCATTGTTAATATTCTATTAAGGTAGTATTAATTTATTTGAACCTATTATTACCCATTAATTTTTCTAGTTTTCTAGTTGCATATTTCTTTGACATTATAAATATAGAATAGGTATTTTGCTAATAAATCAAGTTGTACTTACGTATATATTTTAATATATTTTCTTGATTATGCCATTACAGTTTTCCCATTTTCCCCCTTCATTCTCCTCTACCCTGCACACCCTCTCCACCCACATTCTCCCCTTTAGTTCATGTCCATGTGTCTTAAGTTCTTTAGCTTCTACATTTCCCACACTAATTTTGCCCTCCCCTCTATTTTCTCCCCACCATTTATACTACTAATTCTCTGTACCTTCTCCCCCCTTCTCCCCCTCCCACTCCCCTGTTGCTAACCCTCCATGTGATCTCCATTTCTGTGGCTCCAATTCTGATCTAGCTGTCTTCTTAGCTTGCTTTTGTTTTAGGTGTGGTTGGTAATAACTGTGAGTTTGCTGTCCTTTCACTGTTCATAGTTTTTATCTTCTTTTTCTTATATAAGTCCCTTTAACATTTCATAGAATAAGGGCTTGGTGATGATGAACTCATTCAGCTTGACCTTATCTGAGAAGCACTTTATCTGACCTTCCATTCTCAATGAAAGCTCTGCTGGATAGAGCAATCTTGGATGTAGGCCTTTGGATTTGATGACTTGGAATACTCCTTTCCAGCCCCTTCTTGCCTCTAAGGTCACTTTTGAGAAATCAGCTGACAGTCTGATGGGAACTCCTTTGTAGGTGACTGTCCCCTTATCTCTTGCTGCTTCTAGAATTCTCTCCTTCATTTTAATCTTGGCTAATGTAATTATGATGTGCCTTGGTGTGTTCCTCCTTGGGTCCAACTTCTCTGGGACTCTCTGAGCTTCCTGGATTTCCTGGAAGTCTATTTCCTTTGCCAGATTGGGGAAATTCTCCTTTATTATTTAGTCAAATACCTTTTACACTTGTTGTTGTTCCTCTTCTTGTACCCCTATATTTCTGATATTGGCATGTTTAAAGATGTTCGGGAGGTTCCTAAGGCTCTCCTCATTTTTTTCTATTCTTGTTTCTTCATTCTTTTGTTTGGTTGTTTCTTCCTTCTGGTCCACTCCCTTGATTTGAGTCCCAGTTGTCTTTCCATCACTATTGATTCCCTGTACATTTCCTTTCATTTCACTTAGTGTAGCCTTCATTCTTTCATCCAATTTGTGACTAAAATCAACCAATTCTGTTAGCATCCTGATCACCAGTATTTTGAACTGTGCATCTGATAGGTTGGCTATCTCTTTGTCACTTAGAGGTATTGGCTCTGGGGCTTTGAGCTGTTCTTCTGTTTGAGCCATAATGTTTTGGTCTGTTCGTGCCTGTTATGTACGACGGGCAGTGAAGTTGCAATTATATTAAAGTGCCTTTTTGCACTCTCCTACTTGAAAGATCAATTTTCCAGTCCCAAATTCCTAGTCTGATACTGGTTATTCTCTGTCTTCGATGACGATACGTCACTGCCCTCTGGTGGCCATTCCTGACAAGGAGAAGTGACCACATTCTAACTGGGGTTCCTTCCTAGATGATCTGTTTTTCTTCTGCTTTGAGATCACCCTCTGTCTTTCTGTCTGATGTCCCAGTGGAACATGAATCCATGCGGGTCTCTGCAAACATGGCTTCCTCCTCACCATCATCCCCCTCCGGCCTTTTCCTCATCCCCTCTTGTCCCCTAACCAGACACACGCTAAACCTCTTCATTCAGTCGCCGTATGTGCTGTGGTCGGCAGAACGATGCACAAACAAGTCCCAGCCCTGATCCCGGGGACCTGTGAACGTGTTCCCATGCACAGCAGAAGGGACTTTGCAGGTGTGATTCGAGCTTGGACCTGGGAATAAAGAGATTATCCTGATAATGGGGAGAGGGGCAAACCCAGTAACCCGGGTCCTAAAAGTGAACAAGACAGAAAAGTGTGGGTCAGACACTGATTCCCTCTGGAGTGATTTCTGCACAGTAAGATATGCCCACCCCGTGTTGGTTATCCTTCAAGTGGTGGACTTCACGGAAAGATTTAGAGTGTCAATACTCCTGCATTCTTGGCGCTTGGTCATGGTATCTAATGGCTCACAGTGCATCCACAGGTTAGTTACTGTGTTTTCTCAGATTTGCACACCTGCTTTCCTAATGTTTCTAAGTGTTCCCTAACTGGCTTTAATACCTCACAAAGGAGTTGTTGATTTTCGCCATATTTTTCTTTCTCTTGAGTATTTCCCAGAGAATCAGGAGTCTTCCTGGAAGGTTTAGTAGAACTTACTGTAATAGTTTCGGAATATGGTTGAAGGAAAGTAGAAACTTTAAACTGCTTTAACTTCTTTCTTTGCAGCCTTTTCCATTGACATGATTTCTTCCTAGTTTTAGGGTTGTTTAAATTCCCCCTGTACCCACAGTGACATATTGATCTAAGACACTGCTGGTTTGTTCTTACTTAATTTCACCTGTGTTATTTCCCTTTTCACAGAACAAGCTGCTCCAGCAGGAGGGACCATCAGCAGGCAGCCACCAGATCAGCCTCGGTGAGTGGGAGCCCCAGTGCTGAGCCCATGTGGCTCCACCAGGTGGGCACAGTGTGCAGGGACCCCATGAGCAACCCTGTGTGGTGGGGAGAGGCTAAGTGACCCCATCCTTCCAGGCCCCTCCCCATCCGAGTACAACTAGCACCCCCCCCACACACACACACAGACACCCTCTGCTGGCATCACCTCCCACTCCACTATCTCCACCCCCTCCGCCCACGGCAACAGGTCCACCAGCACATGTCTCCTCCCCATGTCAGCTCCCAGGTCGTTTTCCTCAAGTTCCTGACTGTCCAGCCAGCCCACTAGCCACTGTCCGTGGGTCACACATGCACTCCTCAGGGGCATCTCTCACACCCCCTCCCAGGGGCCTGCTGGGGTTTGATTCCTAGTCCTGGCTTGTCCACCTTTTCCAAGGCCGTCTGGGAGTCAGCTCCCAGGCTGACCGCTCTCCTATCAGACTTTATGTCTCCAACACAGAAATTTGTTTCCTTGGATTTTAAAACATTGCAGAGAGTATTTTAATTCAGCACTTCTAAAAGGTTTTAGAAAGAATAATTCTATGTTGGCTTAGAAAGAGCTGTTTCAAAACTCCAGAAAAGCATAATTTCGTGAAGGACCACACCCACGGAGAGCGGTGGACGCATCACAAGTGCGCGGTGGCCTCCCACAAAGGGAACATGGGATGAACACGCAGGGAACACTCAGCACCCAGGGGGCCCTCTTGGGTCTCACTCAGTCCCAAACCGCCCCCAGCCCGAGGGACTATTCTCTGGGTGTCTGACACCATGGGTGACCTCTGTCAGCTGTTCAGAGGACAGAATATCACAGCGGACACTGCGGACACAGCAGTGTCCGCTGTGATATTCTGTCCTGGCTCCCACCCAGCGTCCTGTCCTGGTTCTCGTCCCCACGGCTGTGTGCGGCTGGGATCTGTTCACTCTCCTGGCTGCACGGGGTGGGATTGTGTGAACAGCCCACACTTGTTGTCCTCTGCTGCTCACGGACATTTGTTACACCCAGATTGTACGAATCGTGCTGCTGAGTAATTTCTTCCCACTACTTGGCACACACACGTGCAAGTCTAGGGGGTTTGCAGCCAGAAGTGACGTGCTGGGTCCTGCGGTGAGTGGACGTTTGGCTGCAGTAAGTGCCGCCATAGCATTTTCCAAGTGTTGAATCAACTGCCTCTCGCAGCAGCAAGAACGGGAGACAGAATTAGTCCCAATTCTTGCCGAGAGCTGATTCTGTCTGAGTTTAACATGAGCCGTGCTGGGAGTTGTGAGTGATGTCACACTGTGACTTACTCTGACCCTCCCCTCCGACACCAACTGTTGGACAATTTCCATGAATGTCCGGGCCGTATGAACAGGCTCACACGGAGGACGCACTGGGCTCATCGTCCAGACAGAACAGGCTCTGGCAGGGAGCCCGCGTCACCTCACTGTTCTGATGCCCTTTCCTGGTCATGGGTCGGCGGTCAGAGACCCGCAGTCTGACAGAAAAATGCAGCAAAACCTCGCATCTCCAGCTTCATTCGTTCCAGAATTCTGTTTGAGAAGCGGTTTGTTAGAGATCCCAGTCATACAGGGGACCTTTCACACAGGTATCGGCCTGGAAGGGTGTCAGGTGAAGAATCAAAACTTTGTTCGACAACTGAGACAAATTTTCCAATAAGTTTGGTCACGAACTGAATTGTTCAAGATGGGAGACATTCGGGAACTGAGGACTGACTGTATTTGGTCTCTGTCCCTGGTTCCCCGCATAGAGTTCCTAAAACCCTTGGAGTCTCCTGAGTGACAAGGATGCTAATGAGGTGACACTTGGCCGAGGGTCCTGGACAGTTTCAGGATGAGGGCTGGTTACCAGAAAGAGCAGGTTTGATCTGAGGGTCAGGACTTTCAGCCTCACTGCCCAGCCTCTGGGGGAGGGGCTGGGGTTTGAGTTCAATCCCCAATGGTCATGGATTTAGTCAAATCTGTGTACATAGTGAAACCTCCATAAACCCCCTAATAATGGGGTTCAGAGAGCTTCTGAAGTGGTGAACCCTTCCCCATGCTGGGATTTGGGGGTGACACTTTCCGACTCCAGGGGGACAGAGGCTCCGGCACCTGGGACCCTTCCCCACCTCGCTCCATGTCCCTCTTCATCTGGCTGCTCACGTGTATTGTTTATAATAAAATGTACAGTAAGCACAGCATTTTCCTGAGTTCTGTGAGTTGATCCAGCAAAGTCATGAACTTGGTGGGGAACCCCTACCTTTTGTAGGTGAGTTGGAGGGACGAGCAAGTCACATGGGACCCTGAACTTGAGACTGGCTCTGAGGGGAGGGCAGTCTTGTGGAGTGGACCCTGACCATGTGCGGTCTGAGGCAACTCCAGGGAGTTGACGTCGGAGTTGAGCTGAACTGTAGGAAACACAGCTGGTGTCCGAGAATCAGAGAAGTGGGTGAGTGGAGGAAAACAGCCCTCACCATCCCAGAGAAACTCAGAGTAACAGCAAGTAAGAAATGCTCTGACTGGGATGTCATTTATTGGTCACGTGTCCTTGCAGCCAAACCCGAGTGCCTGTAATGCACCACAAAGTTTCAGCCTCAATATTTGCTCCAAGGACTGACATGTGTCTTTCTTTTCCACCCCCCACCCCAGCCCCTGACTCTGTTCCTACAGGGCAAGGTTCCTCACTCAGAGTCCTGGTGGGCGCCTCCTCCCTCCCTGGAGCACGACTGTGCTTTCCCTTCCCCTCCTCCCCCCACAGGGGGCATGTCCTAAACTCTAAGGGGCCCAGGAGACCTGCATCCAGGGAGCACTGGGCAGCAGCAGCTCATCCCAGGCTGACCCCCGACTGTGCCCAAGGCCCCCTTTTCTCTGACTCCCCAGCGAGCTGACAGCAGCCCCTCCTGGTCTCCTGTTGCTTCTTCTGTTCTAGGCCCTTCCTTGCTTCACTGTCACCAGTGAACGTTAATAACCGTCCCCTCCAAAACAGAAGAGTCTCGGGGGGAGGCAAAGACCACGTCCCTCTATGACAGAGGGAACCCGCGTCCCCAACATTCGTGCATCTGGACACATCACATGGCTCCACCAGTCAGGTGACCACGTGCCAGACCCTGCCTCAGGACGGGGTGACACAGAGAGGCTGGGACTGTGCAGAGGACACTCAGCCAGGGTGGGGGGAGTGGCAGCAACAGTGTCCGGGCACTGGGGCAGCAGAGACAGCCGTCCCAGCCTCAAGACCCAGGGTCCTCCCTCAGGGGAGTTGGTGGGGTGAGCGGTGACATCTGTGCCCGGCAACAGGGCAGCGGGGCCTGTGTGGGACCCGACCCAGGCTGGGCTGTGGGCTGTCCCTGGCTGTGCAGCCTCTGGTGTGTTCTGTGACTGTCCCCAAAATGGCATTGGAACCCACTACACTGCTTTATATCTAAATTAGAGAAATTAGGATTCCATTATTTGCTTTAAGAAATACACCTGGGCAACAGTTTCACTCAGAGCTTTTATTATGGTCACCTGGGGCCGCCTCCTAAACCTTCCACCTGACTCTACCCTGTGGTAGAGAGAAGGACTGTGACCCCTGACATCACGTCTCATAAATGACAATACATGTCCCCCCTTTTCTTTCTGAGGAACAAACCCACTAAATGTGCATTGAAGACCCCTCCCCACCATGACCTCCGTCACTGACCTCAGTGGTCCCGGGTCTGACTGAGCCCCAGGATGGCTTGAGGGGCTTCTTACAAACCCCAGGCCTCTCCCAGACCCATATCCCAGGGGATTAGGCCCCAGGCCGGGGTCACTCATGTGACAAGCCCTGCAGGCGAGGTGGACACACATCGGGGTGGGATCCGGTCTGGGTTCCTGCTGCTAAATGTGCGACCTGAAGGCCAGCAGCATCCACACCAGCCTTGTCATAAACCCAGCATCCCACTCTCTGCTCCAGATTTTCTGAGTCTGAACAAAGTGTGCAGGTCATTTGTGGGCACCAGAAAGTCTGGGACTCGGTGCTCGACAGCCTTCTGTACCCAGAGACAGACTGTGCAGGCGGCTCTGGCGTGAGGTCCACTCAGATCGCTCAGCACTGGGGCCCTGGGTTCCATCCTTCCTCCGACTTCTGTAGCTGTCACCCCTGGGTGACCTCGCCCATGCTCACGGCTTTAAGTAGCATCTGTGTGTGTGGCCTCCCAAGTCTGTCTGTGCAGCCTGCACATCTCCTGGTCTCCAGACTCAGCTGTCCAACCACCATCACATGACTCCCTGGGATCTTCACAGACATCTCAGCTACACATGCTCTGAAAATGAACGTCTGTGATGTCCCCTCAAACACGCTGCTTCCAGAGTCTCCCCATCTCAGCTGACACAACTCTGTCTCTCTGCTTGTGTCCTCTGAGATGTTTGGTGACCTCGATTCCTCTCCCTCGTACCCCAGATTAACCATTAGGAATGCCGTCAGGTCCCCCTCAGAAGGTATCCAGGATCCCCCCACACCCATTATTCCCACAACTCATCCTGGGAAGCATCCCCAGCCTGGAGTCCAGCACAGACCCCTCCCACGTCCACATTGCCTCCCTCACTAGCCAAGTCTGCTCTCAGCACAGCAGCTGCTGGGGCCCATTGAACAGGACATCAGGCCATGTCCCCCTCCTGCTCTGCACTGTCCTCTGACCCCCTGCCTCACTCAGAGCACATTCGTGCCCTTCCCATGTCCTCCAGGCCCACGTGGTCTGGCCGTGCCTCCCTCTCATCTCCATCACTCCCTGCCCCATCCCCACACTGACCCCACCCCTCCTCCTCCTTCCCAGACTCCAGACACCCAATGCCCCGGGGCATTCGCACTGGGGACTGGAGGGTCCCCTGCCTGGACAGGACTTCCTCCAGACATCCTCATGGGTAATACCTCCTGTCCTCCAAATCTTCCCTCAAGGCCACCTCCCCAGTGAGGCCCACACTGACCACCCAAGTCAAATACCCACGTTCCCTGTCCTCACAGCCCACACTGGGGACTGCCATCCCCTCGGTATCTTCCCAGATCACTCACCCTCCCACGGACACTACCCTGTGTGCTGTGCTCACACCCACTGTCTCCCCACACAGCATGGGCCCCACGAAGCCGGAAGTGATCGTAATAGTGCTTCCGTGATGTCCCCACATGCAAAACCAGTGCCACACGTCTGTCACGCAGCCACCACTGGTCATCAATGGTTAGGGCAGGGCACCTCCCTATGCTGCAGGCAGGGTCTGTATTAACATGGCCTCAACCACAGCTGCTCCGTGGCAGCTACGGCCCCACGTGCACTCACACCCACATCGATGCCCCTGCACTTTCCCCACAGAGCGGCTCCCCCAAATCCACCCCAGACCCCGCTCTGTGCATCCCGGAGTGCGCACCGCACCGAAGCCAGCACTGGAGCAAAGGGCAGGGGGAGGGGCAGGCAAGCAGAGTGGAATTCAATGGAGACTTATCTCGGTTGGGAAACTATGGGATCCCAGCTCTGCTCGGTCCAGAACCCCGTTCCTCTGAGAGTTTAGGAAGAGATGAAAGATCAGCCAAGCCCTAGAGGAGGCAAGAGAGGAGGAATCTGACAAGTCATCTCCACACCACAGACTCCTGTGTGCAGGGACCCCTGGGCCAGGTGGGGACAGTGACAGGCAAAACACCTCTGCTGCTGACAGGGAGGGGACACCCAGAGGAGAATGAGACCAGATTTCCTAACAAGGACAAACAAACCCATGCTGCTCTACAGAAACAAAGAAGCAACAAATAAAGACCCAGAATATGGAACTTAGGGTCTGACCCAGGCCTGAGCCTTGGCTGACCTGGCCACACATGGCCTTTGCTGCCCGCTGCTGTCCTGGAGATGGGCTTCACTGGGACAGTTTACAAGACCTGGGTGATGTTGGCTTCCTGTGGTCACAGGTCCTGCAGGGGCAAGGTTCTACTGAAGGGACAAGGACAAAGGGGCAGAGGGCAACGCAGTCAGGGAGGGACCACATCAAAGCCCATGATGCACTGGGCACAGATTGGGCACAGCCTGACCATGCTCGGTCCTCACAGCCTCTTCTGTCCCCACAACAGACTCAGCACAGCAAACACACGGGTTCTGAAAACTTCTTGATGAGTCCATTTATTTCCTTCAAAATCTAGGATCTTCAGCTTTTTAATGAACACATCAACCACTCACGGCAAGAACTGAGAAAACAAATGTACACCCAGAGCCTCATTTCAATGAGGGAGCGAGAAGCTGCAGCTCAGGCACCAGGAAGCACAGACAGGGCTGGGGGCTGGGCTCTCTGCTGGAGCAGGGACATGTGGGGAGGGCGCTGGTGGGCAGCTGGGCCTGCCTCCCCCCTCCTCTGTGATGCTGATGGGAACACAGACATTCAGGTGCCAGTTGCAGAAGCAGAAGTGAGATGTCCATGAAGTGACAAACAGGGGCTGGCGGGTGTGTGTGTGTGTGAGGAACCTTCCATCACTCATTCCCCGACAGGGCAGCTGTCTCATGCTGCAGAAGAAAATAATCATGAACAAATGTCCATCAGTCGCTGTAGAGATGACATTGTCCAACAGCCCACCTTGTGCTCAATAGTCCCACAGAGTCCCCATTACCCAATCCTGTCCCCTCCACCCAACCCTTCCAGTGTTAGGGCCTCACCTTTACAAGCCGTGAGAGACACATCAGAGCCCTGGTCACTGTCACTGCCTGGGTGGCACAAAACAGGTTGTGGTCAGAGCCCCCAGGACAGGAGACCAAAGGAGGAACTATGGGGGGAGGGGGAGGTCCCCCATGGGCTCCCGTCTAAGCTGACATGGGGTCTCAGGGGTCCCCCCCATACTCACTGGCAGCCTGAGCGTAGCTCCCTGCTTTTCCACCTGCGGGAAGAAAACATCCTGTGAGACACCAGGGAGGAGGCAGGGCCATGAGGTCCCAAGGGAAGCCCTGGTGCTGGTCCCCAGGGAAGTTTCCAGAACTCTGACTACAGTGTCAGGGCAGGATCCAGAAACCTTAGGGAAGTCTATGTGCAGGAATTGGACCAACAGCCCTCCTGCAGGTCTGTCCTCAGTAGGGACTCTCCCCTTGGACCTATGACTGTTGGGAGCCAGGTACCCAACACCAGAATCATCAGGGTGACAAATCTGTCCTTTGCCTCACACGTGCCCTCCTAAACAGTCACTGTAGCAAGTAGGGCCCCAGACTGGCAAGCACATGAGTGAAGACGATGCTTCACTTTAATGAAGGGGGTCTCCTGGGCTTGAGACCCCCAGTTGGGGCAAGAAATCAGACCCCACCCGCCCCTACCTGAGCGCCTCCTCCCCCACATCACAGCTCCAGCCACCACAGCTCCAAGCAGGACCAGGCCACCAAGGACGCCCAAGATGAGGATGATGGTGTTGGTCTGAGGAGGCGGCTCTGCAAAGGGACAGGAAGGTGAGGGCCCTGCCCCTGGGTCCTGCCCCACCCCCGCTGAAGTCCACGGAGGCCCCCCTCACCCCATCGCAGTGTCAGGGGCTCCCGCAGCCCCTGGTGCCGCAAGTGGCACGTGTATCTCTGCTCCTCCCCTGGCGGCACCACCACTGCCACCCATGTCTGGAAGGTCCCGTCGCCTGAGGGCCTGGTCTCCACCAGCTCTGTGTCCTGAGTGTGCTCCTGCCCGTCCCGCTGCCAGGTCAGGTCGATGTCCGCAGGGTAGAAGCCCCGCGCCCAGCACCTCAGGGTGGCCTCCTGCTCAGACGTGGGGTGGCGGGTCACTCGCACGTCTGGGGGATCTGAGGACAAGGGTCGGAAAGTCGGGAACTTCGCATGGGGCCGCAGGGAAGTCCAGCAGCGCTCCTGTGGCCAACCCGAGACTGGACAGGACGGGGTGGAGGTAAAGCCCAGACCCAGTCTTGACAGAGGCACCTGGGTGGGATCCCCTGGTCTGTAGAAAGTTCTAGAACCAGAGGGACTCAGCCCACGTGCAGGCCGGTCTGAGGGAGAAAAGCGTTCCTGGTCCAGACTTGGGGAGGGGAAGGAGGTGGCACGTGGCTGCGGAGAGTGGGGGTCGGACCCAGACCCGCGGGTGTGGGGCGGGATCGGGCCTGAGAGAGGAGGTCCCCACGGGCCGGGGCGCCGCCAGGGTCAGAGGGGGCCGCTGACCGGACATCTGGGGCGCGTCCCCTCCGTCCCGGAGAGGCTGCCCCCCGGGCGTCCCTGAGAGATGGCGGGGTCGCCCTCCGGTCCCGGGTCGGAAAGTCGGGGCAGACTCGGCCTCCCGACGCAGAGGCGGTTCTGACCCGGGTCCAGCGTCCCGTCTCCCCGTCGGAGCCCAGCCCGAGGGCGGGGAACCCCGCGAGCCCAGTACCTGCGCGCTGCAGCGCCTTCTTCCCGCGCTCCAGGTACCGCAGGAGAGAATCCCTGCACCGGCCGCGCACGTAGTTCCTCACGTAGTCCGCAACACCATCCGCCTCTAACTTCTGTCGGGATGTCTGAGCCGCCGGGACGGCCGCGGTCCAGGAGCGCATGTCCTCGTTCAGGGCGATGTAGTCGGCGCCGTCGTAGGCGAACTGGCGATACCCGCGGAGAACGGTCCCGTTGGCCCACAGGTCGCAGCCATGCATTGTCTGGAGTGTGTGAGACCCTGACCCCGCCCCGCGGTCAGCCCCGCCCACAAACCCCGCCCCGCGGTCAGCCCCGCCCACCGACCCGCCCCAACCCGTCCGGGCCCGCGCGCTCACCGCGGTCGCTCTGGTTGTAGTAGCCGCGCAGGGTGTTCAGGTTCATTCGGTAATACTGTGCGTTTTCCTTGCAGGTCCGCGTCTCCCCGTCCCAATACTGCCGGACCAACTGCTCCACCCACAGCCCCTCCATCCACGGCGCCCGCGGCTCCATCCTCGGGTTCGCGGCGTCGCTGTCGAACCGCACGAACTCGGTGCCGTCCACGTACCCGACCGAAAGAAGCGGGGCTCCCCGCCGCCGGGCCGGGACACGGCGGTGCGGAAATACCTCAGGGAGTGCGGGCCTGCGGGCGGGGTTCGGTGACACCGGCGACGCTCGGACCGGCGCGGGTCCCGGCTCCGCAGTCGCGGGGACGGAAACGGGGTCGGGGGTCGGGAGCCGGGTCCGGGCGATGGGGACGCGCCCTCCCCGGGGTCCCGCGATCCCTCCCGACCCCGCGCTCACCCGCCCCGGCGCCGGTCAGCGCCAGCGCCCCCGAGAGCAGCAGCAGGAGGCTCGGGGACCGCATGACGCACATCCTCAGGGTTTGGGGAGAAGCGGAGTCCCCGCGCGTCTGCGGAGACTTTTAGTCGGGGCGGCGGCGACGCTGATTGGTTTCTCTAGAAAGCGGCCACCAATGAGAGAGACAGCGGGGGCCGCGTCATGAGTATCCTGCGCCTCCGCGGCGCAGGTTGGGAGGCGCAGAAGTGAAACCCGGAGACCGGGAGTCCCCAGCGCGGAGCTTCCCCGCCTGGACTCCGCCCTTGGGCCGAGACCCAGAGCGCCCGGCCGGGCACCTGGGACATTTCTTCCACCCCTCCTCCTGCTCTGAGAGCTCGTTGTCGCACCGCGTCCCCGAGTCCGGACCCCGAGTCTGTCCGGGTAAACCAAGGAGCGAGCCCCAGGCCGGGCCCAGCCCCCTTCCTCCTCTCCGTCCCCGGAGCCCCTCTCCCGGGAACGGACTCAGCTTTTCCGGAGCTCGGGCCGCTCTGCTTTTAGGGTTTATGTGACCTGACTGCCCACCGGATAATTCGGGGAGTCTCCCTGTCCCATGAACCGTAACCTCACTGACATCACCCAGGTCCCTTTGCCACGTGAGGAAAGCTGTCACAGGCTCCAAGGAACAGGCTGGGAGTCTCTGGGCGACTCTGTTCAGCCTTCCATACCCGATGGTGTTGACATCACCGAGGGTGAAGGAGGCAGCGCTCTGGGAGGGTGACCATGGGCCAGGAGCTAAAAGAAAGGGGGAAGTGGCCTGGGGTGCACAGGGAATCCCTCTGATGAGGTAGTGGGGGCTCCAGTCTGATGGCTGATTGGGGGTGCTAGGGAGAGGGAGGGAAACGGGTCAAAGCAGTGGAGGAGCAAGGACCCCGCCCCCTCCACACCCAGGGCACCAGGTCAGTGGGAGGGGGGACACCCATGGGAGGACTTCAGAGGGGGTCGTTGTCTCAGGCTCCTGCTAGAGCTGTGAGGTGCAGGGACCTCATCCTGGGGGACCGCTGCACAGGTTCTGGTCCTGGGATGAGCACTTTGGGGGGTGAGCAGCAGGCAGGTTCCAGGGGTTGGGGAGGAGGGGGTGTGGGAGGGGACAGAGTAGGGGCTGCAGAGCCTGTGGAGAGGAGGTGCAGGATGTTTGGGGACCAGGAGTCACTGAGACAGACAGGGACAAGGACAGATGAGGTTGGTCCTGGTGGCTTCAGGGAGAATGGTGGTGAGTGAGTGAGGGAGTGGGGGGAGCAGGGATTGGGCTCTCCCTGGGGCTCTGTGGGTGGGATGAGGAGGTTGGGGTGGGGGTCTCAGTCCCAGTCCTGACCCCTGACTGTGGGGTGGAGGCCCTGGGGGAGAGGTGGGTCTCGGAGGACGTGCATGAGTTTGCTCTGAACCCTGAGAGAGGGGACTGTGGTCACTCCGGGTCTCAGTGTGACAGCTGCTGTTGGAGGTGTGACTTCTGGGGCATCAGGTGTGGCCCTGGCACCCAGGCCCCTCTCCTATCCTGCTGAGGGGACAGGAGGCCCAGGGCAGCTGAGGTCCTCGTCCCGGTCGTCCTGATGTGCATATCCACACCGGGGAGATGTAGACATTGAGATGCTGTTCCCAGTAAGAGATGATTTCATGTCAAAACTGAGTTTAAGAAACGGAAGCAGGGAGCAGAGGAAAATGGCCCACTCTCCATTTCCCTGGTGTGGCTGTGGAGGGGAGGAGGGAGGGTGCTGGGCGGGGACGGGGGCATCGGGGACGGTGTGAGGGCCCCTGGGCGCGCCTCCTCCCCAATGGGGGACATCTGCAGGATAACGTGGAGAAGTTTATGGTATTTGACAGTGTATAATATCAGGAAATGATAGTTACTTTCTTCAATGTAATAATACTATTATTTGAAGGAAAAGGTTATTTTTTCAGAGACCAATACTGAAATAGTCAGGGGAGAGGGTCATGATGGTGACAAGTGATTTTCAGATGTTTCAGCAAAAATTAGAGAAATACATTCTGTAAGTAAGATAGGACAGAACATCGGAATGGTCGAACCTAGGGTGACCGCCGTGTTGGTCTTTCAAACTTCAGGTGCCTTTTAGGTGAGTTTTCACAGTCCTTTGGAGAAAACAGTAGAAATGATAATGCACGCTGACATGGGGTGTTCACATGTGATGTTACCTGGGAGTTAGGGTTTAAGTGTGAGTGTGTGTGAGAACCTCAGTGTGTGTGAGTGTGTCCCTGTGGGTGTGGTGTCTGTGCGTCAGTGTGTAGCAGGGTGTGTGCAGTCTGTGCCTTCACTCAGTCACTCACTCAAATGTTTTAAAATCAGCTTTCAGGGCCGTGGAAATACAGCTGTGAAAGTCACATCCCTGACCTTGTTCTCGTAAAGTTTGTGTTCTCAAGGAGGGACAGACAGTAAACAATGAAATACATACACTGAAAATGTGTGTTAGTGAACCGAGTGTGAACAAAAGCAAAGCAGGAGGGGTAGGAGGGAGGCTGGAGGGGCCTGGGCAGGGGCGGGGCAGGGAGGGCCACTCAGTGAGGACACTTGGGGACACTGCCAGGGGGGGAGGGGCTGCCTGGTGGCAGGTTTTCAGGCCCAGGCCCAGCAGTGCCGGCTCTGAGGTGTGACAGCCTGGGAGCCTGGGCTGGAGAAACAGAGAGAGGACCTGGATCCTGGTCCGTCACACGGCCACAGCTGTGCCAC
>NW_028085690.1:0-571 GCF_014824575.4 Sturnira hondurensis | reverse complement strand
TCTGCCTTTTCTCCTTGGGTCAGTTTAGTCATTCTCAAACCTCACATATCATCTTCCTGTTGATTGCTTAAAACATCCATTTCAATTTTATTTTTAATTGAGATACCATCTTTTTATCTGCAAATTAAATTGCTGTATGTGGTTGTAACTCCATCCTCTCAAATTTAACAAATGCTGAACTACACAGCTAACCTCTGTATTCTCTGCAGAGAGGTCTCCCCCGACCCCATTTTCATATTAGTGCTGCTTGCTTACCCCCTTCTCTTGTTGGTGGTAAACGCCTTCTGACTCTCTGCTATCACAATTTAGGATTCATACTTTACAATTGTCTGCTTATCCCTGCCAATCTTCCTAATAAAATATTTGCATTTTCCCTCTGATTAGCCTTTCTGATGCTTTGTCTCCACTTTGTGATTTAGGTCACATTTTAGTCCATTTGGAGTGCTACAACTTACTATGATAGATTGGGCAGCTTTTAAACGACAAAAATTTATTTCTCACAGTTCCCGAGGCTGGGAAGTCCAAGATCAAGGTGCCAACAGAGTTGGTGTCTGGTGAGAGTCCACTTCCT
>NW_028085689.1:0-1338 GCF_014824575.4 Sturnira hondurensis | reverse complement strand
TTTTCAAGTGTACCATACAGCAGGTACATCATAGGTACGATGTTGTACAGCAAATCTCTAGACTTTATTTATCTTTCTTTTTTTTTCTGATTTTTTTTAAATTTATTTAACTTTTGTTCAAGTACAGTTTTCTTTCTTGTATTCCCAGCCCTGCACCCCCTATTTATCTTTCTTAAGAAACAACTTTGGCTTAGTCTGTCACTGAAGCTCCTGACATGGATTAAAATGTCACTTAGGTTTCCCTTGAACATATATTCTTTGAGTTTAGACATCCTGTGGTCAAAAATCTGTTTCTCTGATCACCCACACTCTATTTTTACCCACTTTCAACAAAGATGTTGATCTGCTTTTTTTAAGGCAATACCAGGGACTTCCAGCCAAGACAGAGACATAGGTGGAAATACCATACCCCCTCGCACAACCAAATTTAAGGACAACAAAGATTTAGAAACAAAAACACAACCAGGACAGAAAATTGAACTGTACAGAAGTCTGACAACAATGAACCATTCACCCGGATCGGTGAGAGGGGTGGAGTCTGCGGAAAGGGGTCCTGGCTGGAGGAGGCGGTGATTAGTAGACCCGGGTGCAGGGAGAAAACAAGGTATGCAAGGCAATTGGCTGACCGAGGACACACATTTTCGCACAGATAAACCAGGCAACAAAAAGGGCAGTGAGACAGTCTGTGCAACCCAGGGCCCCACTGACAGGAAATAAAACCTAAAAGCACCAATTGGACAAGCTTTCGGGGGTTGAGGTGACGGGAGAGGATCCCAGGCTCACAGGAGAGTTCATTGGAGAGACCCACAGGGTCCTAGAACATACACAAGCCCACCCATCCAGGAACCAGCACCAGAAGGGCCTAATTTGCTTGTGGGAAGCAGCAGAGGAGACCAAAATCTGAGAGAGCATGGAACAAGTGCCATTGTTCCCCTCTCTGACCCCGCCCCCCACAGACAGCATCACAACCCAGCGACATGGGTTGCCCCACCCTGGTGAACACCTAAGGCTCTGCCCCTCATACATAACAGGTATGACCTGACCAAAACATTATGGCTCAAGCAGAAGAACAAATCAGAACCCCAGAGCCAATACTTTTAAGCAACCAAGAGATAGCCAACCTATTAAATGCACAGTTCAAAACACTAGTGATCAGGATGCTCATAGAACTGGTTGATTTTTGTCACAAATTAGGTGAAAAAATGAAGGCTACACTAAGTGAAATGAAGGAAAATGCACAGGGAACCAATAGTGACGGAAAGGAAACTGGGACTCAAATCAATAGAGTGGACCAGAAAAAAGAAAGAAACAACCAAATAGAAAAGAATGAAGAAACAA
>NW_028085688.1:0-662 GCF_014824575.4 Sturnira hondurensis | reverse complement strand
TCTTTTTATAGCATTTTTCTGTGGGATATCCTGAATAACCTAATCAGGCCTCATGTAGGATGGGTTGTATTATTATTCAGATTATACCTCTATGTACAAGGCATTCATCCTAAAGGCTTCGTCTTCAGAACATTTATATGCTATCAAGCTACCTGAACAGATTAGCTCAGGTAATCTATTAGCTCAGGTTAACTATTACATAGTAATAGTCTAAATCTAGATATATATTTTTATTATGAATTTTAATGACTATTTTGAAATTAAGTAATATGACTTGGAAAGTGTTATTAAGATAAAAGATACTATCACTTTTGTCAGCGGTATCAAGCAAAATTACCATCTTTTTGTTTTTCCAAAGATGCAGGAAAAGATAACTTTTAACCTTTTTTATGATAAGAAGTGGTGTGATTGTTTTCAGAAAAAATGAAAGGAGAAGTTTGAAATAACTCAAGACTCTCATCTCTGGCAAATCTAACTAATGTGGCACAAGTGAAAGCATCTTGGACCTGGCGGGTAGCTCAGTTGGTCAGAGCATTGTCCAAATACATACACCAAGGTTTCAGACTATTCCCAGTCAGGGCACATACAAGAAACGACCAATGAATGAATGAGTGGAACAACAAAATCGCTCTCTCTTGCCCTCTTCTTCTGTCTCTCTAAAA
>NW_028085687.1:0-601 GCF_014824575.4 Sturnira hondurensis | reverse complement strand
TTTGACAGTTCCACTCGTACTGGCAGCCACATGTGTTCGCTCATCTAGCTCTTGGACAGCATTGACTGCGTCTTGGGGATCTTCACATTCAAAAAAGCAAAGCTGGGAGGATTTCTAGTAACCCACACACTTTGGAGTGGCCCGTAATAGCCAAAACCTCATCTCAATTTAGTCTTGTTATTGTTGTTTCCAAGATTACCTACATAGACCTTACCATCCAATGGACAGAGATCATGATGCTTTTTGAGATCTTGAATTAGGGATGTGGTGGTAGGACTGCTCTTCCGCTCTCCTCTGCCCGTCTCCCACAGATGCCGTCCCCTGCCCGGCGTCCACAAAATGACCTAGTTTTGCTTTCTGAAATAACATGTGCTTGAGAACGACTTTATACGCGTTAGGAATTAGGTGTGATGACAACTGTGGTGCACAGTTCCTAAGTGCTGCGCTCCTCCCCACCCCCACCTCCTTCCACCATGATCCCTTTCCCTGCGTTCACACGTCTGCATAAGCCCTTCCTGTGAGCATGCACAGGACATGGCGTTTGCTTACACATTGTTTAAGACTCTGTTACTTTAGCTTTGCTTTGTCTTGCTTTCTTTTG
>NW_028085686.1:0-959 GCF_014824575.4 Sturnira hondurensis | reverse complement strand
TCCGAGAGTGTCCTCCAGTTAGACTGGCATCTGTGTTGGACAGATGGGAGGGGCTCCCAGCAGCGTTTCCCAACAGCAGAGTGGCGTTACAGTTTAAATAGAAGCACAGGTGTTTTCGCCGTCAATCATCCTAGTTCCTTTTTCATGACAGTAAAAAATGACTTTCTGTGTTTGTGTCTCTAGGCATTCAGCTCAGTGAATACCTGCCCGAGGTGAAGGACCTACTCCAAGCAGAGCAGCTTGGAAGCTTAAAGTCCAATCCTTACTTTGAGTTTGTTTTGAAAGCAAATTATGAATATTATGTCCAGGGACAAGTGTGACTTTTTCTCAAAATGGTCATTGTTGCTGGGAATTCGTATACCCTGTTATAAAAATATTGGGCCTTAAACACGTAGCAGTTTGTACAGTTTTATAACATGTTTTGCTGAGTTTTTTGTACTTTATTTGAAAGCTGCTACAAAACAGCCATGCAACAATTGTTTTGGTTTTTGTTACATGAAGTTTTCTCTCCTCTTTTTCATCTGAAATTTGTTGGTTGCTGTCCCCGTGTGTGATACCCACTCTCTGTCATCCCCTGCACCCGGGGTTCTGGAGCTGCCGTACTGGTTCTTGCTACTTGTACGCTTGTGTGACTTGTCGCCTCTGTTCCTGGAGCGCTAAAAATGCGGAGATCGCACTGGATCACCCCTGAGACTGTGTCACTTGGGACACTGCACACTGAGGAGAGCCTGGGGTGTCCGGTGTCTGTTTGGCCGAGAGCCAGTGCGAGACACCTGGTAGGACAACGGTCAGATGTTGCCAACTTACAAGTACAGTGTCGCAGAAGGAAATGACCAGAGCGGGCCAGACTCATATGAGCGGGGTAACCAATTGACTCGTTGGGAGAAGTTTCATCTGCTTAAATAAGAGTTTTAATGAAAGCATTGTACTGAATAAAACATTTGTGTGGCTTTCTTTTT
>NW_028085685.1:0-561 GCF_014824575.4 Sturnira hondurensis | reverse complement strand
AGTAAAATCTCAAACATTTCTTGTAGCAATACTTTTCCTGATATATCTTCTTCGGCAAGGAAACAAAAGAAATAAACAAATGGGACTACATTAAGCTTAAAAGTTTGTGCACGGTGAAGGAAGGAAGGAAAGAAGGAAGGAAGGAAGGAAGGAAGGAAGGAAGGAAGGAAGGAAGGAAGGAAGGAAGGAAGGAAGGAAGGAAAGAAAAGATAGCCAACTGAATAAGAAAACATATACTCCAATGATAAATCTGATAAAGAGTTTATACCCAAAATTTATAAAGAACTTGTAAAACTCAATTGCAAAAACACCAATATACTTGAAAAATGGACAAAGGATCTGAATAGATAGATGCCTCTCCAGAGAGGACACACAGATGGCCAATAAACATATGAAAAATGCTCAACTGCAATGAGGTATCACCACACACCTGTCAGAATGGCCATCATCAACAAATGTACAAATGACAAGTGTTGGCAAGGATGTGGAGAAAAGGGACCCCTTGTGCACTGTCGGTAGGAGTGCAGGATGTTGCAGCCACTGTGTTAAGTAGTGTGGAGT
>NW_028085684.1:0-724 GCF_014824575.4 Sturnira hondurensis | reverse complement strand
CGACAACAACCACCACAAAAACCTGTGGAATGGGAGAAAATATTTCCAAATCACATATCCGATAAGGGTTAATATCCAAAATGTATGGAGAACTCATATACCTTAATAGCAAGAAAAACCCCAAACAATCTGAATTAAAATGTACAGAGGAACATTTTAAATGTATGCCTTCTTTTTCCAGAGAAGGCATACAAATGGTCAACAGGTATAAGAAAGGTGTTCGGCATCACATCATGCTTGTTGGAATGGCTGTCATCAAAAAGACAAGAAATAACAAGAGCTGGCAAGGATGTGGAGAAAAGGGGGATGTGCACTGCTGGTGGGGATATTAATTGGTGTAGCCACTATGGAAAATAGTATGGTGTTTCGTCAAAAAAAAAAAGAACTACTTTATGATCCAGCAATCCCACTTCTGGGTATAAATGGAAAAGAAACAAACAGGATATTGAGCAGCTATCACATTCCTGCTGCATCATTACCCACAGTAGGCAAGGTATGGGAACTACCTGTGTCTATTAATGAGTGAATGGATAAAGAATTTGTGATATATATGAATATATATGATATATACACATATATATGACAGTATTATCAACCATGAGAAAGAAGGACATCCTGTTATTTGAAGCAACAAGGATGGACCTTGAGGATACTATGCGAAGTGAAATACTCTTAAGTCAGACAGAGAAAGACAAATACTGCATAAAGTAAGTTATATTAGAAT